>NC_045449.1:6919715-6958112 GCF_002776525.5 Piliocolobus tephrosceles
TTTATTTATTTATTTATTTATTTATTTATTTATTTATTTATTTATTTTCATATTTTGAGACAGAATCTCACTCTGTCACCCAGGCTAGAGTGCTGTGGCGTGGTCTCGACTCACTGCAACCTCTGCCTCCCAGGTACAAGTGATTATCCAGCCTCAGCCTCCTGAGTAACTGTGATTCCAGGCATGCACCACCATGCCTGGCTAATTTTGTATTTTTAGTAGAGTTGGGATTTCTCCATGTTGGTCAGGCTGATCTCGAACTCCCAGCCTCAGGTGATCTGCCCGCCTGGGCCTCCCAAAGTGCTGGGATTACAGGTGTGAGCCACCGCGCCTGGCCCGGAGTCTTTTTGATAAATAACATTTTCCCAGACAATTATCTAGCTTTTTAAATTTGGTTTTTAAAAACAATGAATAACTTATATCCACATCTCTCATTCCCTCTCTCAATTCTACCAACAAACTTTTAGTTTAGTCTTTTTTTTTTTTTCTTCGGTCACCCAGGCTTGAGTACAGTAGCGCAATCTCAGCTCACTGCTGCCTCCGCCTCCCGGGCTCAAGCGATCCTCCCACCTCAGCCTCCCAAGTAGCTGGAACTACAGGGGCAAGCTACCATACTCAGCTAATTTTTGTAGACACAAGGTTTTGCCATGTTGCCCAGGCTGGTCTCAAACTTCTGGGCCCAAGTGATCCACCTGCCTCCGCCTCCAAAGTGCTGGCATTACAGGTGTGAGTCACTGGACCTGGCCTGTTTTGGTCTCAGTTCTGGCGTTAAATATATTAAACATTCACTGCCTTCCTCTTGCTAAAATTTACGTTTTGCTAGCCCTTAGTTGACTCAAGTTTATCCTCCAATAATTTCTTCAGGAAGGGTTCGTGAGAACTATATTTTCTTTTTTTGTTTTTTTTTTTTTGAGACGGAGTTTCACTCTTGTTGCCCAGGCTGGAGTGCAATGGCATGATTTTGGCTCACTGCAACCTCCACCTCCTGGGTTCAAGTGATTCTCCTGCCTCAGCCTCCCGAGTAGCAGGGATTACAGACACCCACCACCGCACCGGGCTAATTTTGCATTTTTGGTAGAGACAAGGTTTCTCCAAGTTGGTCAGGCTGGTCTCGAACTCCCGACCTCAAGTGATCTGCCCGCCTTGGCCTCCCAAAGTGCTGGGATTACAGGCATGAGCCACCGTGCCCAATCGAGAACTGTATTTTCTAAGATCATGCATTCTCAAAATTGTCTATGGTTTACAGAATAAGGACAAGCCACAGACTGGAAGAAAATATTTCCAAAACACATATCTGATAAAGAGCTCGTATCCAAAATTTACAATCAACTCCAAAAACTCAACATCAAGAAAATAAAACTACACAATTTAAAAATGGACAAACTATCTGAAGAGACACCTCACAAAAGAAGGCATACCTATGGCAAATAGCATATGAAAAATGCTCAGCGTCATATGTCATTAGGGAATTTAAAATTAAAGTAACATTTGGAGGGTCAGGCATGGTGGCTCACAACTGGGAGGCCAAAGCGGGGGGGATCACTTGTGCCCAGGAGTTCGAGACCAGTCTGGGCAACATAGGGAGACCCCCATCTCTACCAAAAAAAATTATTTAAATTAGCCAGGCATAGCACCATACACCTGTGGTTCCAGCTACTTGGAAGGCGGAGGTGCAAGGGTTGCTGGAGCCCAGGAGGTCAAGGCAGCAGTGAGTAGTGATCGCGCCACTGCACTCCAGCCCGAGCAGCAGAGTAAGACTCTGTCTCGAAAAAATAAAAAAATAAAATAACAGTTGAACTCTACTACACATCTATTAAAATGGCTAAAATCCGAAACACTGGCAATACAAAATGTTGGCAAGGATGTGGAACAAGAGAAACTCTCCTTCATTGCTGATGGGAATGCAAAATAGTATAACCACTCTGGAAGACAGATTGGAAATTTCTAGTAAAGCTAAACATAGGCTTACCATACAATCCAGCAATCATGCTCCTAGGTATTTACCCAAAGGAGTTGAACGCTTATATCCCCACGAAAACCCCAACACGGTCTATAGCAGCTTTTCATAATTGCCAAATATTGGAAGCAACCAACAGATCCTTCAGTACACGAAATAATAAGCAAACTACGGTACATCCATGCAATAGAACATTATCCAGCTAAAAAAGAAATGAGCTATCAAGTCATGAAAAGACATGGAGGAAGCTTAAGTGTATATTGCTAAGTGAAAGAAGTCAGTCAGGCCGGGCATGGTGGTGCATGCATGTAATCCCAGCTACTCGGGAGGCTGAGGCAGGAGAATTGCTTGAACCCAAGAGGCAGAGGTTGCAGTGAGCCGAGATTGCACCATTGCACTCCAGCCTGGGCAACGAGAGCAAAACTCTGTCTCAAAAAATAAAAAAAAGAAGAAGTCAGTCTGAAAAAGCTATAAACTATATACATCCAACTATATGATACTATATTCTGGAAAGGCAGAACTATTGAGACAGTAAAAAGATCAGGGGTTGCCAGAAGGAGGAGAGAGGGGAGAGGGAAACAAATTTTATGGTCTTTTAATGAAATCCCTGACTCATGTTTTCTTTCCTTGACTATCTTGTTCCATCTCTTCCGGCATTCAACATGGGTCTGCAGGCATCCAAGGCTAGCCTGATTTTTATTCCCTAAAAGAAAAAAAGGAATTGATCTTTTTCCCTGGCTGCTCAAACAGTTCTTTATTTTTAAAACTCAATAACTTTACTAGGCCAGGTCAACAAAAACATTCTTGATCAGTTTTCCCTGACATCTAGCTTTCTCTTTCGTGATAGATTCAAGCCTCTTTTATTTCAGGAGAACTTTCTTTTCTTTTTAAAGGAGAGACAGAGTCTCACTATGTTACCTGGTCTGGTTTGGAACTCCTGGCCTCAAGCAATCCTCCCTCCTTATCCTCCCAAAGTGCTGAGATTACAGGTATTAGCCACCATGCCTGGCCAATTTCAAGAAAACTTTCTTGAATTATATCTTTAGCTGTGTGTTTTATCTATTGTTTTGGCTTTATTTTTTAGAGAGTTCAACTATGCATATATTGCATATTGAATTTCCTTTGCATCTTATATATATATGCATATGTATACATAATTTTCCCATATTGTTTTTAATCTACTGTATTTCCACTTCATTGGTTCACTTTTCTCATCTCTATTCTTTATGTCCTTTACAGTGTCTTTTCCACACTAACTGTTCTCATTTATGCTCCCTCCAATCTCTTTTTTCTTTTTTCTTTTTTTTCTGAGACGGAATTTCACTCTTGTCGCCCAGGCTGGAGTGTAATGGTGTGATCCTGACTCACCAGCAGAGGCCTCCCGGGTTCAAGTGATTCTCCTGCCTCAGCCTCCCAAGTAGCTGGGATTATAGGCATGCGCTGCCATGCCCAGCTAATTTTGTATTTTTAGTAGAGACGGGGTGTAGGGAGACCCCGTGAAACTATTGCTACGGAATAAAAGATGAAATTCTCCTGATTATTGTAAATAGAAAATTGCATGCAGAATTGTGTAAAGACAATGCCAGGTTGGGCTGCCAGAATGAGCCAACAGCGCGTGATGTGCTTCCCTCTGCAGAGAGCCTATGAATGGACGTGCAGTCAGGAAGGTTTCACATCACCAAGATTCCTGTCCCAGAAAAGCAGATGTTCATAGCTCTGGGAATGGAATACGACCCTTGTTATAGAGCCTACAAACGGACGCATGAGGGGCGCCTGTTCATATTCATAAGATAGGGTTATAAACGCCCTTATCTTGCCACGGCTCTTCTAGGCCTCTTTAGGGTTAAGACATACTCCCTGGCCGGGCACGGTGGCTCAAGCCTGTAATTCCAGCACTTTGGGAGGCCGAGACGGGCGGATCACGAGGTCAGGAGATCGAGACCATCCTGGCTAACACGGTGAAACCCCGTCTCTACTAAAAAAATATAAAAAACTAGCCGGGCGAGGTGGCGGGCGCCTGTAGTCCCAGCTACTCAGGAGGCTGAGGCAGGAGAATGGCGTAAACCCGGGAGGCGGAGCTTGCAGTGAGCTGAGATCCGGCCACTGCGCTCCAGCCTGGGCAACAGAGCGAGACTCCGTCTCAAAAAAAAAAAAAAAAAAAAAAGACATACTCCCATCTGGGAATCTGTGCTCTAACCGATTGTCTAGTTTTATGTCCTGCTCCTATTGATTGTTTGCAACCAGCTTTTGCTGCACTTATTACTACTGATTAGTATCTTACTAAACATAGGTTATGGATAGACTGTGTTTGTTTTAAGGCTGTTAGAAATTGCTGACGCACACACTATATTGTAAGTTGTTATCTCTGTATACTGTACTTCTGCATGCAGATGTTATGTTAAAGAATTACTTCATCCCCATGTGATCATCTCACCTCATAATCAAACGACCCTAAATCCCTCACTAACCCACCCCCGCCTCACTAAACTTAATAACAAATGCTGGCACATCCAGTGCATTGGCAGCACCGTGGGACCAGAAGGCAGTGACCCCCCTGGACCCAGCTTTCACTGTCTCGTGTGCGTCTTTTATTTCTCGACCTGCTGATCTGCCTGGGAACAAAGAAAGAGCCCTGTTGCATTGCAGGCTGCTGGCCAGATCCCGCAATAACAGAGTTTCTCCATGTTGGTCAGGCTGGTCTCAAACTCCTGACCTCAGGTGATCTACCCACCTCAGCCTCCCAAAGTGCTGGGATTACAGGCATGAGCCACTGTGCCTGGCCTCTTTTTACTTTTCCTTTTTTTTTTCTTTTTTTGAAACAGAGTCTCACTATGTTGCCCAGGCTGGAGTCTGGTGGTTCATTCATAGCTCACCCCAACCTCAAACACCTGGGACAAATTAATCCTCCTGCCTCAGCCTCCCAAATAGCTGGAACTATAGGCATGCACCAGCACACCTGGCTAACTTTTTTTTTTTTTTTTTTTGAGACGGAGTTTCACTCTTGTTGCCCAGGCTAGAGTGCAATGGCACGATCTCGGCTCACTGCAACCTCCACCTCCCAGGTTCAAGCGATTCTTCTGCCTCAGCCTCCCTAGTAGCTGGGATTATAGGCATGTGCCACCACGCCCAGCCAATTTTGTATTTTTAGTAAAGACAGGGTTTCTCCATGTTGGTCAGGCTGGTCTCGAACTCCCGACCTCAGGTGATCCGCCCACCTCAGCCTCCCAAAGTGCTGGGATTACAGGCGTGAGCCACTGCACCCGGCCTACCTGGGTAATTTTTAAACTTTTTGTAGAGATGAGGGTTTCATTATGTTGCCCAGGCTGGTCTTGAACTCCCAGGCTCAAGCGATCCTATCACCTAAGCCTCCCAAAGTGCTGGGATTACAGGCATGAGCCACTGCGCCCAGCCTCCTTTTTCATTTCTTCCAGTTCTTTCTGAAATTCAGTTTCCATTTCATCTGCTCCTGTGGTCCCATAATCTCTGTTCTGAGCTCTTGCATTTCTGCCTTATTATCTTCCTGCATCAGGGTGATTACTTAATTAATTTTTTTAGTTCACAGCAAAATGTTTAGCTACAGTTTTCAGCTGTTCCATGGCAACATTTTTTTCTGGTAAGTATTCTTCATCTACTGCTGAATTTTATTGCTGTTTTCCATATTTTTTCTTTGGCATAGCTTATCAATGCGGTGCTAGTTACTTTTTTAGACTCATCATTGAATGGATGGGATTTGTGGGGGAGGAATATTTGCATGGTGGCCTTCCCAGCATCACAACTCAGAAGTCTCCCTCCTTGGCTCTGAAGGGATGAGCTGCTTTCCCTACACAAGGCTCAACTCTGGGATTGTTTGGGTGGTTCCAATCCCTCCACTTCACCGGGCGGTGGGTGAACAGAACACTGCCCCCAGCCTCGCTTCTTCCAGTGCCTGCTACTTGCTACCTCCGAGGATACACTAGGGAGCCTGTCACCTTCAGGGGTATATTTTTGCTGTGGCTTCCAGAAAGCTGCGGCCCCTTGTCCATCAGCCACGTTGCCTGCTTCCCCTTCCCATCACAGCTTCGGTGTCGGTGGATATGTCTGTTTTCGAGTTTCCCTGAAAATGAAATCTTCCATGGTTTTTTTCATTCTCCTTATTTCTCTTATGTGATATAATAAAAGAATCAGTTCTGCCTCTGCCCTTTACAAGATGTGGTTTTATGAGTCAATACATTCTTTCTGTCTCTGTCACTTCCAAACAGGGAGTTCTGATTCATACAGGAAGTGGCTGCGCCCTCTGGTGATCTTACTTGGTTTCTCCAGCCAGCACCACAGTCCTGGCACTTAGCATACTGTGGCTGCTGTCCCAGCAGAAGGATGGCCACCAGCTGTGGACGGGCATCACAGGTGCCAGGACATGAGGACAGTCTCCTTTTGAATGCTTCATCCTGCCACTATCCAACATGTCAGTCTCCACTCTCCATGCCGTCCTCCCCTCTTCCTCACCCTCCTCCCTGGGCACTGCATTCCCAGTCCACCACATCCAGGCCTGGATGCTGCTCCCAAGACTGCACCAAGTGCCCAGTGCGGCACATGGGCCAGTGGGCTGGGGCCATAGAAAGGCATTTTAAGGATAGAGGGGTTTGTGGCGATAATAAGAGATTCAGTTCACCTGGAAGATCTGATAATTGTAAAATTATATAATTCAATGAAATAACTTCAACAAAAAAGGAAAAACTTGATAAAACTATAGAGAGAAATTGACAAATCCACCACCAGAACGGAGAATTTCAACATGTCTCCTGCAATTATTGAACGATCAGGCTGGGCATTGTGGCTCACGCCTGTAATCTCAGGCATGGGTTTAGGAGGCCGACACAGGCAGATCACTTGAGCCAAGGAGTTTGAGACCAGCCTGGGCAACATAGTGAAACTTGGTCTCTACGGAAAGATTAAAACATTAGCTGGGCATGTGCCTGTAGTCTCAGCTACTTGGGAGGTTGTGCTGGAAGAATTGCTAGATCTTGGGACGTCAAAGCAGCAGTGAGCCGTGATCCAGCCACTGCACTCCAGCCTGGGCAAAAGAGCAAGACCCTATGTCAAAGAAAGAAAAAAAGAAAAGGAAAAAAAAATCAAACAAGGGAACAAAATATACATATATATAGCAAAGATTTAAAAAAACAGAATGTAAAAGCATGATTTAATAATACAAAAAACCCTGCTCCAAATAATTAAAAAGATTATACATTCAACTTAAGCACACTTGGAATACATATACTAAATTGATAAAGTAATAGGCTATAAAGCAAGTCTCAACAAATTTCAAGGAAGGAATATCATATAGATCTCTCACTAAAATGCAGTTAGTAAGATGCCATCAACAGATAAATTTAAACATTCTTGTACTGTTGGAAATTTTAAAACCCACTTCTAACATGTTATAAATCAAAGAAAAAATTGTAATAAGCTGGGCGCAATGGCTCATGCCTATAATCCCAGCACTTTGGGAGGCCAAGGCAGGTGGATCACCTGAGGTCAAGAGTTCAAGACCAGCCTGGCAAACATGGTGAAACCTCGTCTCTACTAAAAATACACAAATTAGCTGGGTGTGGTGGTGCACACCTGTAATCCCAGCTACTCAGGAGGCTGAGGAACGAGAATCGCTTGAACCTGGGAGGCAGAGGTTGCAGTCAGCCGAGAGCATGCCATTGCACTCCAGCCTGGGCAACAAGAGCAAAACTCTATCTCAGAAAAAATATATATAATAAAATATTCAAATATTATGCATCAAAACTTGTGGGATGCAGCAAAAGACCAATAGGAGAATATTTATATTCTTACATGTTCACACTAGAAAAACATAAAGAGGCCAGGCACAGTGGCTCACGCCTGTAATCCCAGCACTTTGGGGGGCTGAGTGGATTGCTTGAGATCAGGAGTTCAAGACCAGCCTGGGCTACATGGTGAAACTCCGTCTCTACTAAAAATACAAAAAATTAGCTGGGCGTGGTGGCACGTGCCTGTAGTCCCAGCTACTCTGGAGGCTGAGACAAGAGGATTGCCTGAGCCTGGTAGGTCAAGGCTGCAGTGAGCCATGATGGCACCACTGCACTTCAGCCTGGGCGACAGAGTAAGACCCTGTCTCAAAAGAAAAGAAAAGGAAAGAAAATCATAAAGAAAACAAAGAAAAAGCATAAAGACTAAACGTCCTTCTTAAAAAGTTAGAAAAAGAACAGAATAACCCACAGGAAATGGAAAGGAAAAAAAAGACTGAGAACTGAAATTCGTTACATAGAAAACAAAAACTCAATGGAAACAATCAGCAAAGCCAAATTTTGTTTCTTTGAAATTGACACAATCTGAAAACAGTGATCAAGAAAAAAAAAATGGAATTAAAAAAAGAGACATAGCCAGGCACGGTGGCTCAAGCCTATAATCCCAGCACTTTGGGAGGCCGAGGCAGGTGGATCACTTGAGCCCACGAGTTTGAGACCAGCCTGGGTAACATGGTGAGACCCCATCCCTACTAAAAATACAAAAATTACCCGGGCCTGATGGCTCACACCTGTAATCCCAGCTACTCGGGAGGCTGAGGCAGAGAATAGCTTGAACCTGGGAGGCGGAGGTTGCGGTGAGCTGAGATCGCGCCACTGCACTCCAGCCTGGGCAACACAGCAAAACTGTCTCCAAAAAAAAAAAAAAGTAGTCTGGAGGGTGAGTGACCTGCAAGACTCACAAGGGGGGAAGCCGACAGAAATACCTACAGACTGAGTGCTGTGCGGCCTGGTGCGGGCAAGAAAGCCGAGGCTGGGGTTGGGTCAACAACCAAATTCCAGTTTAGAGGCAGATTTGGTCATGGACATGGTCAGCCACATCGGTAAAATTGGAGAGGGTTATTTTGCATTGAATAAATTTAACAGCAAAAAAAAAGAAGAAGAGGAAGAAGAAGAGGAAGAAAAGGAGGAAGAAGAAGGAGAAGGAGAAGAAAGAAGAAGAAGAAGAAGAAGAAGAGGAAGAAGAAGAAGAAGAAGAAGAAGAAGAAGAAGAAGAAGAAGAAGAAGAAGAAGAAGAAGAAGAAGAAGAAGAGGAGGAGGAAGAAGAAGAAGAAAGAAGAAGAAGAAGAAAAGACAGGGTCTCACTCTATCGCCCAGGCTGGAGAGCAGTGGCATGAACATGGCTTACTGCAGCCTCAACATCCTGTGCTCAAGAGATCCTCCCACCTCATCCTCCTGAGTAACTGGGACTACAGGTATGCACCACCGCACCTGGTTAATTTTTGCATTTTTTTTGTAGAGACGGGGTTTCACCATGTTTCCCATGCTGGTCTCGAACTCCTGAGTTCAAGTGATCTGCCTGCCTCAGCCTCCCAAAGTCCTGGGATTATAGGAGTGAGCCACCACGCCTGGCCTGGTTGTTGATTTTTTAAAATCTTTTTCTCTACACTTTTCTGTAGATTTGAAGTATTTTAAAACAATAATTATTAAATATGAATTTTTTTTTTTTTTTTTTTTGAGACAGGGTCTTTGCTCTGTCTCCCAGACTGGGATGCGTGGCGCTGTCACAGCTCACTGTCTTGAACTCCTGGGCTCAAGCAATCCTTCCTTCTCAGCCTCCCAAAGTGCTGGAATGACAGATGTGAGCCACCCCACCCAGCCTCATAATACTACCCTTTTTTACTTCTTTTTTCTTTTCTTTTCTTTTTTTTTGAGATGGAGTCTTGCTGTCGCCCAGGCTGGAGTGCAATGGCACCATCTCGGCTCACTGCAAGCTCCGCCTCCCGGGTTCACGCCATTCTCCTGCCTCAGCCTCCCAAGTAGCTGGGATTGCAGGCGCTGGCCACCACGCCTGGCTAATTTTTTTGTATTTTTAGTAGAGACGGGGTTTCACCATGTTAGCCAGGATGGTCTCGATCTCCTGACCTCGTGATCCGCCCACCTTGGCCTCCCGAAGTGCTGGGATTGCAGGCGTGAGCCACATCACCTGGCCTGCTTTTTTTATTTTTTTTTTTTTTTTTGAGATGGAGTTTCACTCTTGTTGCCCAGACTAGAGTGCAAACGGCGCAATCTCGGCTCACCGCAAGCTCTGGCTCCCAGAATTCAAGCAATTCTCCTGCCTCAGCCTCCCAAGTAGCTAGGATTACAGGCATTCGCCACCATGCCTGGCTAATTTTGTATTTGTAGTAGAGACGGGGTTTCTCCATGTTGGTCAGGCTGGTCTCAAACTCCCAACCTCAGGTGATCCGCCCACCTCAGTCTCCCAAAGTGCTGGAATGACAGGTGTGAGCCACCCTACTCGGCCTCATAATATTACTTTTTTAAATAAAAAATAATAAAGGGTGAGGAAGTGAAAAGAGTGAAAGGAGTAACTCAAAGAGTTTTGCTCTAAAGAGAGCAGAGAAGTAGGGCAGCTGCTGAAGAGGTGATGCTGTCAACACAGTGGGTGCCTCAGGTGTGGGTGATGGGGGCTGTTTGGAAGCTCCCAGGCATGACTCAGGAGGAAGAGAAACTTGTTCATGCAGAGGAGAGTTGAGCCCTGGAATAAGTGAGTGGGTGTGGGCTCCATGGTCTCTGATAGGAGCAGAGCAAGCACACCCACTTAGCTGGAGGGAAGACGAGGTGAATGAGGATGTTGCAAGCAGAGTGGTTGGATGTGCTTCAAGGAGGGAAAATGACCGAGTCTACTTAGCTGCTGTGGCAACAGCAACAAATCTCAGTGGTTTCACACCACAAGCGCATGTTTCTCACTCACAGCACAGTCCCACGCAGACCTTCCCCGGAGCGATGCAGGGATCGAGGCTCCTCGTCCTTGGCTCTGCTGTCCACTGGGGCTTCCTCAGGGGCTTCCTTGGGATCCCTTCCATCTAGCCAGCTGAGGAGCACAGAGAAAGAATGAGGAGGACCAGGCATGGGACATTGCAGTCAGGCCTGGATGCATACTACACTGCAGAAGGTATAGCCCAGAATCTGGTCACGTTGCCCCAGCCTACCTGCAAGGGAGGCTGGGAAATGAAGTCCTCCATGTGTCCACAACAAGGGATGAGTTCAGGACTCTCTAGGAAGTCTCCACCACAGAGCAGGAGGGTGAGTCCTCAGCTGCCATTTTCCCAGCAACATTAGAAAGAAAGTCATCAGGTGAGAGTAAGAAAGGATCAAAGCAAGGAGAAAGTGTGGACCATGATTTCAGAGGGATGAAGAGTGGATGGATTCATACGGTCTATAGGAACGCTGGGGAGTGCTGAAAATTCACTTGAGTCAATGGCAATATTTGACAATGCATTCTGCTACATTTACACATTTTAAAAATGCCATTGTTGGCTGGGCATGGTGGCTCACACCTGTAATCCCAGGACTTTGGGAGACTGAGGCAGGTGGATCACTTGTGGTCAGGAGTTCGAGACCAGCCTGGCCAACATGGCGAAACCCCGTCTCTAGTAAAAATACAAAAATTAGCTGGGCATGGTGGTAGGTGCCTGTAATCCCAGCTGCTTGGGAGGCTGAGGCAGGAGAATTGTTTGAACTGGAGAGGTGGAGGTTGCAGTGAGGGGACATCATGCCACTGCATGCCAACCTGGGTGACAGGGTGAGACTCTGTCTCAAAAAAAATTTGTTTTAATTGAATAAGCAAAAATGCCATTGTTCAATTAACTGTTCAAGAACTTGAAGTTTTAAATACTGTTCTTACTGAAATGGGTATTTTTTTAAACTTATTATTTATAAATGTAGGACCATATGTATTGTAAGAACAGTGAGCCTTAGTTTTGACCTCCCAGAATATTAGAAAATTTTTAGAAATGAATTTTAATTTACTTCAATGAAAAAAAAATAGCCGAGCATGGTGGCTTATGCCTGTAATCCCAGCACTTTGGGAGGCTGAGGTGGGAAGACTGCTTGAGCCCAGGAGTTTCAGAGCAACCTGTAGACTGTAGTGAGACCCCATCTCTACAAAAAAAAAAAAAAAAAAGTAGCTGCATATGGTGGCATGCACCTGTGGTCCCAGCTACTCGGGAGGCTGGAGTGGGAGGATCACTTGAGCCCAGGAGCTGAAGGCTACAGTGAGCCAAGATGGCACCACTGCACTCCAGCCTGGGTGACAGAGCGAGACCCTGTCTCAAAACAAAACAAAACAAAAGTACACCCTTTAGCACTTACTGGAAAGGTGAAATAATGGTTGTTTAAAAATAACACACATGGCCAGGCGCCGTGGCTCACACCTGTAATCCCAGCACTTTGGGAGACAGGCGAATCATGAGGTCAAGAGATTGAGGTCATCCTAGCCAATACAGTATAACCTCGTCTCTACTAAAAATACAAAAGTTGGCCGGGCACGGTGGCTCAAGCCTGTAATCCCAGCACTTTGGGAGGCTGAGACAGGAGGATCATGACGTCAGGAGATCGAGACCATCCTGGCTAACACGGTGAAACCCCATCTCTACTAAAAAATACAAAAAACTAGCCAGGCAAGGTGGCGGACGCCTGTAGTCCCAGCTACGCGGGAGGCTGAGGCAGGGGAATGGCATAAACCCGGGAGGCGGAGCTTGCAGTGAGCTGAGATCCGGCCACTGCACTCCAGCCTGGGTGACAGAGTAAGACTCTGTCTCAAAAAAAAAAAAAATTAGCTGGGCAGGGTGGCACGTGCCTGTAGTCCCAGCTACTCCAGAGCCTGAGGCAGGAGAATCACTTGAACCCAGGAGGCAGAGGTTGCAGTGAGCTGAGATTATGCCACTGCACTCCGGCCTTGTGACAGAGCGAGACTCTGTCTCAAAAAAAAAAAAAAAATTAAAAAAAAAAGTATACACACACGCACACACGCAAAGGGGCTGGGCACAGTGGCTTGTGCCTGTAATCCCAGCACTTTGGGAGGCAGGTGGATCACAAGGTCAAGAGATCGAGACCATCCTGGCCAACATGGTGAAACTCTGTCTCTACTAAAAATACAAAAATTAGCTGGGTGTGGTGGCTCATGCCTGTAGTTCCAGCTACTCGGGAGGCTGAGGCAGGAGAATCACTTGAACCCAGGAGGTGGAGATTGCAGTGAGCTAGAGATCGTGGCACTTCACTCCAACTTGGTGACAGAGCGAGACTCTGTCTCAAAAACAAGTAAAAATAAGAAATAACACAGAGGCCGCGAATCACTGTTTCAGAACTGGTATAGTACCTACATTTAAAAATATAAAATTGATATGAATGTGCCTTTTATTTAATGTTTGGTATGAAAGTAACTATTAAGAAAGTAGCTTCAGGTTGGGCACAGTGGATCACGCCTGTAATCCTAGCACTTTGGGGGGCCAAAGCGGGTGTATCGCCAGAGCTCAGGAGTTTCAGATCAGCCTGGGCAACATGGCAAGACCCCATCTCTACTAAAAATACCAAAAAAAGTTAGCTGGAAGTGGTGGTGCATGCCTGTAATTCCAGCTACTTGGGAGGCTGAGGCATGAGAATCACTTGAACCTTTGAGGCAGAGGTTGCAGTAAGCTGAGACGGCACCACTTTTTTTCCACTCAAAAAAAAAAGAAAAAGAAAATAGCTTCATATTTATATTGACTGTATAAGTGGAGAAAACTAAGCTATTTGTCCTTTGAAATGATTACAAAACAGCCTTATTTAAAAATAGAACTGTCCTCCTGCCCCTTGCCTGGTTATAATAAATATTGTGTCTTATGAAGAATAAAAAGTCAGACAGGCCATCATATGGTGGTGGTTTTGTTGTTATTGTTATATAGCCACACTCAGCCACTCAGGTGCAGAGTGGCTTTATTCAGCCACTCAGGAACAAACTAAGAGAGAGGAAGCATTTAACCAGCATTTTACCTGTCAAGAAAGACAGAAGGAAAGAGGAGCAAGAGAGTTCAGGATATGAAAGGAGTGATTATAATGCTGCACTGAAGACTTCAAGGGCAGTAAGGACAGGACAAGAGCAGGCAGTGTTGCTGAATGCCAGGGGTTCAGTCTAGGTCCACCTGCTCACTAAACAGAAAGCCAATCACTGAGACAACAAGTATTACCAGAAAAGAAAGGCTTTTATTGTGAGTGATGTCAGCCAGGAAACAAGTCTCAAATCCGTCTCTCCAACCATGAAAGTTAGGAGTTTATATAGCAGGGAAGAAATATAACTATGTGCAGGGAAACAGGAGTTAGGGAGAATTAAGGAAAAAGAGTTGGTCAGCAGGCAGCGGCGGTCAGAAGACAGGTCCAGCATCTCATTGTCCGGATGCGGTGATCTGGAAAGTTTCAGCCAGCCCCCCACACACACTATCTGGGAGACCTGATAATCATTTTCCCGAGAAAGAAATTCAGAGAAGACAAATGTAAGTTTCTTGGGCTTTAAGACAAGGAAGGTCAATTTCTATATTTCTTTAAAAAAAAAAAAAACTGTAAACATCAGTTCTATGGAAAATTGGGCTGATTCCAGAAGGACAGTGGGAAAAGATGATGCAGAGCCCCCACAGTGTCCTCAAGAGATAGGCCCAACAGAATGGCTCTGTCCAGTCAAGGAAACTCTAGGGAAAGTTCAGAGTCTCTGGACCTTGCAGAATTTGCTACAAGGCAGCCATATTTAGGCAGGAATCTGTGCCAAATGCCTAGCATGATCACCACACTGTCCATCAGAGGTATCCCCGGATAGGGCACAGGTACCATATTCCAGGAGGTTGGGACATTGGCTGCAACAGCTGGAGAAGGTAGGTTTTTTGTTTTGTTTTGTTTTTGTTTTTGTTTTCTCTCTATTTCAGTTTGCAAACTATACTGGGTTCAGCAAAGTTGACTGGAAGCAAGTAGAGGAGGATGTGAAGACAGCCAAGGAACTGTTGAAAAGCCCTAAGAACAACCAGATACCTGTTGATGGCAAAGCAAAACCAGAAGTGGGATCATCTGTGAGGAAGAATGTTCCAGTGACTGGAGGATTTGGGAGGCTTTCTGCTTGGCATGGTGTCCTAAAGAGAACTCCTTCACTTCCATTCTGCCTGGTTTGTTTGGGTTTTTGTTTGTGTTTTGCGTTCTCCTTTTCTGTCTCTCGTCACATTGTGTCAGTTGACTTTTCTAACCAGCAGCCTCTACACTGCATCATTGGATATTGAATCTCTCCTCCTCCTCTTCTCCTGTGCCTTCCTCCTGCAGTGGCAAACCTGAATGGTTTTCTGTAGGGATCTGTTGGTCCAAGTTAACTGATGAGGTCCTAACATGAACGTGATGAGGAGGGAAGAGCTGCAATGTTTTTCCCCTCCCTGACAACACTCCTCACCTGGTGACTTTGTGGGTTAGCCAGAACATTTCTTATCCCCCTATATAAGACACTTATCAGAACACATTGCAGCTGGGTGCAGTGGCTCATGCCCATTATCTCAACACTTTGGGAGGCTAAGATGGGCAGATCACTTGAAGCCAGGAGTTCAAGACCAGCCTGGCCAACATGGAGAAACCCAACCTCTACTAAAAAATAAAAATAAAATAAAAAAAATCAGCCGGGCATGGTGGCACATGCCTGTAATTCTGCTACTTGGGAGGCTGAGGAATGAGAATCCTTTGAATTCAGGAGGTGGAGTGTATTAGTCTCTTCTCATACTGCTATTAAAGACATACCTGAGACTAGATAACTTATTTTAAAAAAAAAGTTTAACAAACTCACCGTTTCACATGTCTGGGGAAGCCTCACAATCATGGCAGAAGGCAAAGAAAGAGCAGATATTTGTCTTACATGGCGGCAGCCAAGAGAGCTTGTGCAGGGGAACTCCCATTTATAAAACCATCAGATCTCATGAGACTTATTCATTCTCACAAGAACAATACAGGAAAGACCTGCCCCCATGATTCAATTACCTCCCACCTGGTCCCTCCCACAACACATGGGGATTATGGAAGCTACAATTCAAGATGAGATGTGGGTGGGGACACAGCCAAACCATATCATTCTGTCCCTGACCCCTCCCAAATCTCGTGTCCTCACAATTCAAAACCAATCATGCCTTCCCAACAGTCCCCCAAAGTCTTAACTCATTTCAGCATTAACTCAAAAGTCCACAGTCCGAAGTTCCTTCCACCTATGAGCTTGTAAAATCAAAAGGAAGTTAGTTATTTCCAGACACAATGGGGGTACAAACATTGGGTAAATATACCTGTTCCAAATGGGAGAAATTGGCCACAATGAAGGAGCTACAGGCCCCATGCAAGTCTGAAATCCAGTGGGGCAGTCAAATCTTAAAGCTCTAAAATGATCTCCATTGGCTCCATGTCTCACATCCAGAGCACACTGATGCAAGAGGTTGGTCCCTATGGCCTTGGATGGCTCTGCCCCTCTGGCTTTGCAGGGTACAGTTCCCCTCCTGGCTGCTTTCATGGGCTGGTGTTGAGTGTCTGCGGCTTTTCCAGGCTCATAGTGCAAGCTGTTGATGGAGCTACCATTCTGGGATATGGAGGATGGTGGCCCTCTTCTCACAGCTCCATTAGGCAGTGCCCCAATGGGGGCTCTGTGTGGGGGCTCCAACCTCACATCTCCCTTCCACACTGCACTAGCAGAGATTCTCTATGAGGGCTCTGCCCCTGCAGCAGACCTCTGCCTGGACATCCAGGCATTTCCATACATCCTCTGAAATCTAGGCGGAGGTTCCCAAACCTCAGTTCTCGACTTTTGTGCCACCAGCAGACTCAACACCATGTGGAAGATCCCAAGTCTTGGGATTTGCACCCTCTGAAGGCCTGAGCACCACCTTGAGCCTGAGCTGCACCTTGAACCCTTTTAGCCATGGCTGGAGTGGCTGGGACACAGGATACCAAGTCCCTAGGCTGCACACAACAGGGGGACCCTGGGCCTGGCCGAGGAAACCATTTTTTCCTCCTAGGCCTCTGTGCCTATGATGGGAGGAGCTCCCGCAGAGGTCTCTGACATGCCCTGGAGATATTTTCCCCATTGTCTTGTTGATTAACATTCGACTCCTTGTTACTTATGCAAATTTCTGCAGCAGGCTTGACTATCTCCCCAGAAAATGGGTTTTTCTATTTTCTTTTTTTTTTTTTTTTTTTTTTTGAGACAGAGTTTCGCTCTTTTTGCCCATGCTGGAGTGCAATGGCACAATCTTGGCTCACTGCAACCTCCACCTCCTAGGTTGCAATTCTCCTGCCTCAGTCACCTGAGTAGCAGGGATTATAGGTATGTGACACCACGCCTGGCTAATTTTGTACTTTTAGCAGAGAGAGGGCTTCTCCATGTTGGTTAGGCTGGTCTCAAACTCCCAACCTCAAGTGATCCGTCCTCCTCTCCCTCCCAAAGTGCTGGGATTACAGGTGTGAGCCACCATGCCCAGCCGGGATTTTCTATTCTATTGCATCATCAGGCTGCAAATTTTCCAAACTTCTATGCAATGCTTCCTCTTGAATGCTTTGCTGCTTAGAAACTTCTTCCACCAGATACCCCAAATCATCTCTCTTAAGTTCATAGTTCCACGTATCTCTAGAGCAGGGATAAAAGCTGCCAGTCTCTTTGCTAAAGCACAGTAAGAGTCACTTTTGCTCCAGTTCCCAACAAGTTCCTCATCTCCATCTGAGACCACATCAACCTGGACTTTATTGTCCATATAACTATCAACATTTTGGTCAAAGATACTCAGTAAGTCTCTAGGAAGTTCCAAACTTTCCCACATTTTCCTATCTTCTTCTGAGCTCTCCAAAATGTTCCAACCTCTGCCTGTTACCCAGTTCCAAAGTCGCTTCCACATTATCAGCTATCTTTACAGCAGCACCCCACTCTACCAGTAGCAATTTACTGTATTAGTCTGTTCTCACACTGCTAACAAAGACATACCTGAGACTAACTTATAAAGAAAAAGAGGTTTAATGGACTCACAGTTTCACATGGCTGGGGAAGCCTCACAATCATGGCAGAAGGCAAAGAAGGAGCTAAGACACATCTTATATGGTGGCAGGCAAGAGGGTTTGTGTGGGGGAACTCGGTTTTTAAAACCATCAGATCTCCTGAGATTTATTCGCCATCACGAGAACAGCACAGGAAAGACCTGCCCCCATGTTTCAATTACTTCCCACTGGGTTCCTCCTACCACATGTGGGGATTATGGGAGCTACAATTCAACATGAGATTTGGGTTGAGATACGGCCAAACCATATCATGGAGGTTGCAGTGAGCTGAGATCGTGCCACTGCACTCTAGCCTGGGGAACAGAGCAAGACTCTGTCTCCAAAGGAAAAAAAAAAAAAAAAAAAAAAAACACATTGTAAGATGACTCACCATGGGGGACAAGTAGATCCTCAAAGGTTGGCCCAAACTGCTGCTTTGGAAAAGAAACAGTAAGCGCATAGATACTTTGTTATGACGTGCTGCATGGAAAAGAACTAAATGCATTTGGCTTTAAGTATGAAATATTTTTGGTATCTTGGTGTCTACTTTCTTTTACAGTTGGTTTTAGATTACAGAAAGAGAGCTATTTATACCTGTTATTATTATCCTGACAAAAATGACAGCATAAGCACTATAATTGAAAAATCTGAATATAGAATGAATTTATGTTAAAAGTATCTGTTGTGCTGAAGGCATTGTATTTAGTGGGAAGGGCTTTGGGGAACCAACTGGTAGAAATATATCATGGAACGGTTCATTTTAGCAAAGCATTAAGATATTGTCCACAGAATGTTTTCCACCATACAGGTTATGCATTCAGTGGCTGTTTCAAAGGGTTTATTTATGGAAAAGCAAGCGACTTTAGGTGGGGAGGGAAGAAGTTCTTGAGTTCTTATTTCATAGAAAAGGAGCCATAGCTCGTTGTACCGATTCTCATTTCTTTATTCAGTTAGTATGAAGTATAACCCTTCAGTCAGAATTTTTGGCTGGGCACAGTGGCTCATGCCTGTAATCCCAGCACTTTGGGAGACCAAGGTGGGTGGATCACGAGGTCAGGAGTTCGAGACCAGCCAGCCCAATATGGTGAAACCCCATCTCTACTAAAAATACAAAAATCACCCAGGCGTGGTGGCGGCGCCTGTAGTCCCAGCTACTCGGGAGGCTGAGGCGGAAGAATCACTTGAACCTGGGAGGCGGAGGTTGCAGTGAGCCGAGATGGTGCCACTGCACTCCAGCCTGGGCGACAGAGCGAGATTCCAAAAAAAAAAAAAAAAAAAAAAAAAAAAAAGAATTTTTGAAAAGTATAATCCCAGGCATTCAGAACTGAGAAAGATCACACATAAGAAATACATTATTATCATCATCAAATGTTAAAAAAAAAAAAAAAGTGTTGGGATCAATGGACTGGATAGCAATGTCCCATGCCCCACCATTTACTCATCTTTTCTCCTCTGAGTTGAAACTCCTCTTTGGTGAGCTGACTTCCTATATGCACTTGCATGTAGGAGACGGCTACTGTTTGGCTTTCCCTCCCCCACATCCCACCCCCAACACCACCTCCACTTTTCTGTGAACTCTCTCCTCCTTCGCATGCAGTCACCACGGCAGCCATGGCATGACCTTTGGCTGCAATTAATCATGCCAGTATTAGTCAGCTGATCCAACAGAGCCAATCAGTGTCTTTCCCACTACTTTGGGGTGAAAAGACAGAAAGAGAGAAAGAGAAAGAGAGAGAGAGAGGAGAGACTATTAGGTAATCACCTTGGATAGTCAGTTTTCTGTTGAAGGCACCTACTCCATATCATTTCCTCTTCATCACTCTGCATTTCTGAATTTAATCCTATACTTTGTGCTCAACTTTTGTGTGCTCTGAAAGTCAGCTTTATCCTAAGCAAATCTGTATCTACTTTAAAAGACTGAAAATAGAAAAAAAAATCTTTGCCAAATTCTTCAGCGACTGCTGTATTTACATATGGTTTAAAATCAAATGTCATAAGAACTTCTTGATTAAACTATTCCCCATTATTACATTCTTTATCTCTTCTACAGCATCATTTTTGAAAAGACTTCCTCTTTGAAATACTGCATCTATGTTCTTGTGTATTTCTTTCACCTTTCCGCACTCAATTCAGGTGTATTAAAATAAATCTAACACTTTAATTTTAAAAAAGAGGTGGGGGGAGTAGGAAAAATCCGCAAGCTATAAAACTAAAGAATTTGACATTTTGGGTTGGATGAAAAAATTAAAAAGCAAAAAAAAAAATTCAGGAGTGTTGTAAAGATTTGAACTGAGTCCGGGCGCGGTGGCTCACACCCAGCACTTCGGGAGGCCGAGGTGGGCGGATCACGAGGTCAAGAGATGGAGACCATCCTGGCCAACATGGCGAAATCCAGTCTCTACTAAAACTACAAAAAGTAGCCAGGCATGGTGGTGCACGCCTGTAGTCCCAGCTACTCAGGAAGCTGAGGCAGGAGAATCACTTGAACCCAGGAGGCAGAGGTTGCAGTGAGCCGAGATCACAGCACTGCACTCCAGCCTGGTGATTGAGACTCGGTCTCACAAAAGAAAAAAAAAAATTTTTGAACTGAAGAGCAGAGAAGCCAGTTCACTGTAAGAGGAAAAAGTGAGGCAGAGCCTCTGAACCTCTGAAAGAGGTAGAGGTCACACACAGAGAGAACTTCCCAGGTCCCTGAAAAAGCACCCATCCCCATTTTGACACAAGGCCCAGTTGCAACCCCGCCCAGAGACCCCTGAGATAATTCTGCTGTCTTTCTGATAAACTCCCTTCTTTTTTTTAAACTATTTTATTTCAATAGCTTTTGGGGTACAAGTGGCTTTTGGTTCCATAGATGAATTGAATAGTGTTGAAGTCTGAGATTTCAGTGCACCTGTCACCTGGGTAGTGTACATTGTACCCAATATGTAGTTTTTAATTCCACACCCCCGCTTTTATCCACCACCCCACTCAGCCCTTCTGAGTCTCCAAAGTCCATCATATCACTGTGTATGCCTTTGCATATTCATAGCTCAGCTCCCACTTACGAGTGAGAACATACGGTGTTTGGTTTTCCATTGCTGAGTTACTTCTCTTAGAATAATGGCCTCCAGCGCCATCCAAGTTGCTGCAAAATACATTATGTTGTTCCTTTTTATGGCTGGGTAGTATTCCATGGTGTATATATACCACATTTCTTTCCTTCTTTCTTTCTTTTTTTTTTTTTTTTTTTTTCTGAGACAGAGTCTTGTTCTGTCGCCCAGGCTGGAGTGTAGTGGTGCGATCTCAGCTCACTGCAACCTCCGCCTCCCAAGTTCAAGCGATTCTCCTGCTTCAGTCTCCCAAGTAGCTGGAACTATAGGCACATACTACCACGCCCAGCAAATTTTTGTATTTTTAGTAGAGAGGAGGTTTCGCCATGTTGGCCAGGCTGGTCTTGAATTCCTGACCTCGAGTGATCCACCCACCTCAGCCTCCAAAGTGCTGGAATTACAGGCGTGAGCCACCACGCCCGAACACCACATTTTCTTTATCTACTTATAGGTTGATGGGCACATAAGTTGGTTCCGTATCTTTGCAAATGTGAATCGGCCCACAATAAACATATGCATGCATGTGTCTTTTTCTTTTTACTTTTTTTTTTTTTTAAGACAGAGTTTTACTCTTTTGCCCAGGCTACAGTGCAATGGTGCGATCTCAGCTCACTGCAACCTCTGCCTCCTAGGTTCAAGCAATTCTCCTGTCTCAGCCTCCCAAGTAGCTGAGATTACAGGCATGCACCACCACGCCTGGCCAATTTTGTATTTTTAGTAGAGACGGGGTTTCTCCATGTTGGCCAGACTGGTCTTGAACTCCCGACCTCAGGTGATCCACCCGCCTCAGCCTCCCAAATTGCTGGGATTACAGGTGTGAGCCACCGCGCCCAGGCCATGTGTCTTTTTCGTATGACTTCCTTCTTTACTTAAGCTAGTTCTCACTGAATTTCTGTCACTTACAGCCAAGACAGCCTCAACTAATTCCCTGGATCCGTTTCTGAAGTATATTCCATGTCATTGACTCCTCTGCCCATCCCTATGCCTGTGCCAAGTGTGTTTTAATTATGTAGATCTATTGTGGGGAAAAGAGAGATCAGATTGTTACTGTGTCTATGCAGAAAAAGGAAGATATAAGAAACTCCATTTTGATCTGTACTAAGAAAAATTGTTCTGCTTCGAGATGCTGTTAATCTGTAACTCTCGTCTCAACCCTGTGCTCACAAAAACATGTGCTGTATTGACTCAGGGTTTAAGGGATTTAGGGCTGTGCGGGATGTGCTTTGTTAAAAATGTGTTTGCAGGCAGTATGCTTTGTGAAAGTCATCGCCATTCTCCGTTCTGGATTAACCAGAGACACAGTGCACTGCGGAAGGCCGCAGGGACCCCTGCCCAAGAAAGCCTGGATATTGTCCAGGTTTCCCCCCACGGAGACAACCCGAGATAGGGCCTCATGGGAAGGGAAAGACCTTACAGGCCCCCAAGCCGACACGCATAAAGGGTCTGTGCTGAGGAGGATTCGTGAAAGAGGAAGGCCTCTCGGGTTGAGATAAGAGGAAAGCATCTGTCTCCTGCACGTCCCTGGGAATGGAATGACTCGGTGTAAAACCGAGCATACATTCTATTCTGAGATAGGAGAAAACCGCCTTATGGCTGGAGGCGAGACATCGTGGCGGCAGTACTGCTCTGTTACTCTTTACTGCGCCTAGATGTTTATGTAAAGTTAAACATAAATGTAGCCTACGTGCATGCACATCCAGGCACAGCACCTTTCCTTAGACTTATTTATGACAGAGAGTCTTTTGTTCACATGTTTTCCTGCTGACCCTTTCCCCACCATCACCCTGTAGTCACGTTGCATTCCCCTCGCCGAAATAGTAGAGATAGTGATCAGTAAATACTGAGGGAGGCCGGGTGCAGTGGCTCATGCGTGTAATCCTAGCAATTTAGGAGGCCGAGGTGGGCGGATCATGAGGTCAGGAGATCGAGACCACCCTGGCTTACATGGTGAAACCCCGACTCTACTAAAAATACAAAAATTTAGCCAGGCATGGTGGCGGACGCCTGTAGTCCCAGCTACTTGGGAGGCTGAGGCAGGAGAATGGCGTGAACCCAGGAGGCGGAGCTTGCAGTGAGCCAAGATTGCACCACTGCACTCCAGCCTGGGTGACAGAGCGAGACTCCGTCTCGAAAATAAATAAATAAATAAATAAATAAATACTGAGGGAACTCAGAGACCAGCGCTGGTGCAGGTCTTCACTTGCTGAGCGCTGGTCCCCTGGGACCACTTTTCTTCCTCTACACTTTGTCTCTGTGTCTCATTTCTTTTCTTCGCCTCTCGTCTCCACCTTGTGAGAAATACCCACAGGTGTGGAGGGGCAGGCCCCCCTTCAACCTGTGATCTATTTTAATATCTGATAGGACAAGTCCCCTTATTATTGTTCAAGTTTTTTCTGCTAGCTACTCTCATATGTTTAGTCTTCTAAATGAATTTAGGCTCATTTTGTCCAATTCCAAAAAGACATTGCCCAAGAATTTTCATCTGCATAACCTTGAATTTATAGCTCACTCTAGGGAAACGTGACATCATAGCAATATGGAGACACTGTAGTCAAGAATAAGTTGACTGTATGAAGTATTTTTATGGCCTTCATTAGAGTTTTACGGTTGTTCTCATCCACATCTTGCACATTTCTTCAGTTCATTCTTGAGTGTTTTATGGTTTGGTTGCTATTGTGCATTCCCAGATTCTTACTGGAGATCGGGTGTGGGGTCTTGTAGTAGGCACCTGCGGTGTCCCACGTTGCACCCCCTTGACCTGCTGATTTCAGCCACAACCGAAGTAGACAGTTCCATGAGAACTCAACCAGGTCCTTGCGCTGAAAACAACCCCCCTCAAGCATGAGCCACACTTTCTGCACCGGTGCTTTCTCTAGCACCAATAGAAGTTTGCTCAGCCAATACGCGTACAGCTCAGACCTGCTGGGGAGTTCATGCCCATGGGGAATGGAAGCTGGTGGGTAAATCCTCCAGCCACCCCTCCTTCAGATCAACCATTCTGTATGCTGGGAGATGCTGCTGAGCCCCATCACCCAAAATATGCAGCAGCCTTGATAATGCACCTCTATTGGGCTTGCCTCCTTCCCCCCCTCACTCCCTCCTCTTTTTCACTCCTGCTTTCTGGGATCTGCTCCCAAGAAAACTATCTCCCTCGGCCGGGCGCGGTGGCTCAAGCCTATAATCCCAGCACTTTGGGAGGCCGAGACAGGCGGATCATGAGGTCAGGAGATCGAGACCATCCTGGCTAACACGGTGAAACCCTGTCTCTACTAAAAATACAAAAAACTAGCCGGGCGAGGTGGCGGGTGCCTGTAGTCCCAGCTACTCCGGAGGCTGAGGCAGGAGAATGGCGTGAACCCGGGAGTCAGAGTTTGCAGTGAGCTGAGATCCAGCCACTGCACTCCAGCCTGGGCGGCAGAGCGAGACTCCGTCTCAAAAAAAAAAAAAAAGAAAGCTATCTCCCTCAAGTCCTTCTCTCAGGCTCTGCTTTTGGGAGACACCCGAATTCAGGCAAACCTCCTATGGGATTCTGGCTCATAGGGAGGCAATTGAGTTTTATAGGAGAATCACTTGAACCAGTTGGTTTCCCCACTGCCAAGAACTATCACACCCACTCTACACAGCTGTTGAGCAGAGCTGGGACCAGTCTGGCCTGGAGTAGACACACACACACACACACACACACACACACACACACACACACGGGTCCTGCTGTAACCCTGCATTCTTCAGCCTTAGGTGTGGACCCTCTCTGTAATACCTCTGAGAAGCTTGTAACTCCTTCACAGTACTGCAGTGACCCCTACCTGCCTCACCTCAAATTCAGACTCCTCCCTTTATACCCCAAGCACAGGTAACTTGAAGCAATAAAGAAGGAGATTCGGGCTGGGCCCGGTGATTCACGCCTATAATTCCAGCACTTTGGGAGGCTGAGGCAGGCAGATGGTCTGAGGTCAGGAGTTCGAGACCAGCCTGGCCAACATGGTGAAACCCCATCTCTACTAAAAATACAAAAAATTAGCCAGGCATAGTGGTGGGCACCTGTAATCCCAGCTACTCGGGAGGCTGAGGCAGGAGAATGGAGTGAACCCGGGAGGCGGAGGTTGCAGTGAGCCGAGATCGCGCCACTGCACTACAGCCTGGGTGACAGACCGAGACTCCATCTCAAAAAAAAAAAAAAAAAGATCTGACACATGACCTCCCAACTATTTCTATAAATTTGCATCATACACTCAAGACTCAATGTTCTGGGAGAGAATGCCAGGTGGGTGATACCCATGGCACATGCCACCCCCCTCCCGCTACACCAGGGGGTGGGGAGAGATGAAGAATATGATTCTGTGGCTACTGGCGCCCCCTGAAGTATGCACATTATAAGGGGCTGTGTAAAATACAAATGATGAATGTTTACCATAATATTCTTTGCCCATTTCTCTGATGGGTTGTTGATGTTTTTTCTTGTAATTGTGTAGGGGTTCTTTATAGTCTGGATATTAATTAATTGTTATAAATATTACAAATATTTCATCTGAGTCTATTGCTTTTTTCTTCTTTTCTTTTTTTTTGTGACAGGGTCTCACTCTGTTGCTTAGGCTGGAGTGCAGTGGTGCAATCATGGTTCACTGCATCCTTGACATTTCTTGGCTCAGGTGATCCTCCCACTTCAGCCTCCAGAGTAGCCGGGACTACAGGCACACGCTACCACGCCTAACTAATTTTTGTATTGCTTGCAGAGACAGGGTTGTTGCCCAGGCTGGTCTCGAACTCCTGAGCTCTAGTGATCTGCCTGCCTCAGCCTCCCAAAGTACTGGGATTACCGGTGTGAGCCACTGCACCTGGCCCCTCTTTTTTTTTTTTTTCTTACCATTTTTTTTGTTGTTGTTGAAGAAAGCATAAGTTGGCTGTAAAATCTTCCGCCTTCTGGATCTGACGGCATGCATGCCTGTGCGGCTGTTCCCCTCCCACTGCATTTCCAATAAGCTGGTAGTTAGTGCTAATCAGATTCTGTTCAAGGTTCTCTGACAACATTGCCCAGGCATTACCGTGGCATCCCTACTGCATCACAATAGTAAGTACAGAGTGTCTGCAAATGTACAAAACCTGACCTCCTCCTTCCTAATCTTTTCATCCTGATTTTCTTCTCAGGATCGACCTTCAGAACTACTGTGACAATGCGTTCCTTCTCTTCATCCTGTGTTTAGTGGAAATGTTTTATCTCTCTCTCCATTAAGGGTGATGTCAGGCATGGGGGGGTTGAGATACACCTACGGGTTGCTCCTGCTGGGCAGAGGTGAGGTGTGACTTGCTCCCATCCTCAGTTCCAGGCGCGCTCTCGGCATCCGTATCTTCAAGGCCTTTCCTCATTTTCATGTTTCCTCTTCATCCTCGTTGCACCCTCGAATTCCCCTCCCTTCCTTAAGAACCCACTTGAGGCTGGGCGCAATGACTCATGCCTGTAATCTCAGCACATTAGGAGACAAAGGTGGGAGGATCACCTGAGGCCAGGAGTTCGAGACCAGCCTGGACATCATGGCAAAACCTCATCCCTACTAAAAATACAAAATTAGCCGGGCGTGGTGGCGGGCGCCTGTAAACCCAGCTACTCAGGAGCCTGAGGCAGGAGAATCACTTGAACCCAGGAGGCAGAGGTTGCAGGGAGCCGAGATCATGCCATTGCACTCCAGCCTGGGCGATAAGAGTAAAACTCTGTCTCGAAAAAAAAAAAAAAAAATCCATTTGAATAGGTTTGATGTATGTCCTTGAAAATAGCTGGATCCTGGAAAATTATGAAGTGGAGTTGTGTGCATAGGCTTTTGACTTTAATCAGTGTTGTTGTGTTCTAGATGGCATTCTGTTTTCTGCTTCTCATTTAATGCTGATATTAAGTCTATTAATGTTATTGTGTGTATATCTAGTCACTGGTTTGTTTGTTGTTGTTGTTGTTGTTTTTGAGACGGAGTCTCACTCAATCTGTCACCCAGCCTGGAGTGCTCTGCCTCGGCCTCCCAAGTAGCTGGGACTACAGGCTCCTGCCACCACACCCGGCTGTACTTTTGTATTTTTAGTAGAGATGGAGTTTCCCCATGTTGGTCAGGCTGGTCTTGAACTCCCGACCTCAGCTGATCCACCCGCCTTGGCCTCCCAAAGTGCTGGGATTAGAGGTGAAAGCCACCAGGCCTGGCCCTAGTCACCGTCCTAAATGCTGGATAGTAGCCCATCAGATATGTTTCCCACACTCTGCTCTCGGTAGGCTCCCAGGTTGCCTCCAGTTCCTTGTTACCCAAACAGCACTGCAGTGTATATTTTCACAGTGTTCCATAACGCCATAATGAACCTGTCAGAGAATCTCGCTGGTGTATATATTTGGAAGATTTTCGGGGATCATCCTTTTTTTTTTTTTGAGACCGAGTTTCACTCTTGTCACCCAGACTGGAGTGCAATGGCACAATCTTGGCTCACTGCAACCTCTGCCTCCTGAGTTCAAGCGATTCTCCTGCCTCAGCCTCCCAAGTGGCAGGGATTATAGGCGCCCACCACCAAGTTCAGCTAATTTTTTTTTTTTTTGGATTTTTAGTAGAGACGGGGTTTCACTGTGTTGACCAGGCTGGTCTTGAACTCTTGACCTGAAGTGATCCACCCACCTCGGCCTCCCAAAGTGCTGGGATTACAGGCATGAGCCACTGTGCCTGGCCGATAATATGCATTCTTTTTTTTTTGGAAACAGTCTCCCTCTGTTGCCTAGGCTGGAGTGCAGTGGCATGATCTCAGCTCACTGCAACCTCCGCCTCCCGGGTTCAAGCGATTCTCCCGCCTCAGCCTCCTGAATGACTGGGATTACAGGTGCCCACCACCACACTCAGCTAATTTTGGTATTTTTAGTAGAGACGGGATTTCACCACGTTGGTCAGGCTGGTCTCGAGCTCCTGACCTCGTGGTCCGCCCGCCTCGGCCTCCCAAAGTGCTGGGATTACAGCGTGAGCCACCACACCCGACCTGAAAATATGCACTCTTAATTCCACTAAATATCTTGCAGAATGTCTATTCCAATTTGTCCTCCCATCAGCAGCTTCTCCCACAACCTTGACAGCACTTGACTTCCTCCTAATGTTTGTCAATTGGATGGGTGTAAAGAGATGGCTTGCACGTGTTTGATTTCTCTGGTTAGTCACTAGCGATTGTAAGCATGTCTTCATATACACATTAGAACCCCAGGCTTCCTCACCTGTGAACTGCTTGTTTATACCTGGTGCTACTTTTCCAATAGGGTTCCTGTGGACTTCTTCATCTCAGGCTCCTTCTGTGTTGAATGTCTTCCATTTGTCCTTCCAGATCCACTCTCTATCCTTCTCCAGGTTGTTCTGCGGCCTGGGAGGCTGAGCTGTATGACTGCATCAAATTGCTCCCTTGCCATCTGGCTTCCAGCCCTCTTCCGGGAAGAGAGGGAAGTGAGGATATTAACTTCCCCGCCCCTCCCTGCAGAGTGGCTGTGGGCTAGCTGACCCCTGCAACTGCCTATCACAGCTGCTGTTGGGAGGTCCTCTCCCTGCGGTTCTGGAGGTGGTAACAGCTCCCCACTCTGGGATGCCTGGGTTCTTACACCATTTCTCGTGGCTTCCCTAAGCCTGTTCACACCTTTGCAGCTAGTCCCTATATTATGAAATCTTGCGCTTACCCATTTTTGGGTGTGCCATCTGTTGCTTGCTGGGAGCCTACCTGATACACTGCTGTTGAACTGAAATTTATAATTTTCATGCAATTTCACAAATTTTTTTTGGCTTTTTGGAATGTGCCTTGGAGGCCTTATTTAACAAGCTCTTCAGCTGGGCGCGATGGCTCACACCTGTAATCTCAGCACTTTGGGAGGCCGAGGTGGGTGGATCATGAGGTCAGGAGATGGAGACCAGCCTGGCCAAATGGCGAAACCCTGTCTCTACTAAAATACAAAAAATTAGCCTGGCGTGGTGGCACCCACCTGTATTCCCAGCCACTCAGTAGGCTAAGAAGGGGAATTGCTTGAACCCGGGAGGCGGAGGTTGCAGTGAGCCAAGATCGCGCCACTGCACTCCAGCCTGAAGACAGAGCAAGGCTCCATCTCAAAAAAAAAAAGAGAGAAGAAGAAGCCCTTCTATACTCCTAGTAGTATAGATTTTTCTTTTTTTCTTTGTTCCTACTAGTTCTGTAATTTTACATTATATGTTTAGGTCTTCAATCTATCCAGCATCCACCTTTGTCTGTGATGTTAGGTATGAATCCAGTGTTACTTATCTTCATAGAGAGCCAGTTTTCCCAATAATGTCTTTCTTCTACCAATTCGAGATGTTGCCTTTATTGTATATTAAGTTTCCAGGTATGCACAGTTCTGTCTCTGAGCTCCTTATTCTATAACATTGGTTTACCTGTCTGTTCTTGTATTGTGCTATTTTTGTTACTATAGCTTTGTATTATATTTTAACGTCTAATAAGGCTAGTTCCCCCTTCCTCCAATTTCTCCTTTTTTTCCCATTTTGATTTTTATCTTGCCACATATATTTTTTTAAAAGTTGTTGCACTGCTTTCAAAAATCCAGTTGAGGCCAGGCGCAGTGGCTCACTCCTATAATCCCAGCACTTTGGGAGCCTGAGGCAGGTGGATCACCTGAAGTTAGGAGTTCAAGACCAGTCTGGCCAACATGATGAAACCCCATCTCTACTAAAAATACAAAAATTAGCCGGGCGTGGTGGCACCTGTACCCCCAGCTACTCGAGAGACTGAGACAGGGGAATTGCTTGAACCTGGGAGGCAGAGGTTGCAGTGAGCTGAGATTCTGCCATTGCACTCCAGCCTGGGTGACAGAAGGAGACTCTACCTCAAAAAAATATATATATATATTGAAAATTTTATTTTTATTTTTATTGCATTGAATGTATATGTTAATTTGGAAATAATTTAAGTTTTTTCTTGTATGTTCTTCATGTGTTATTGTGGTGATAGCAGGCTAGTACACGTGCCGAAGCCTCTTATTAGGTCGAATTTTTTGTTTGTTGATGGTGCTGATTTTCTGTATGGATGAGCATATTGTTTTATCTCTTCCTTTCCCATTCTTACAACTTTTAATGTCTTTTTCTGTCTTGCACAGTTTGGCTAGCATGCCCAGGATGATTCTGTTTTTTTTTTTTTTTTTTGAGACGGAGTCTTGCTCTATGCCCCAGGCTGGAGAGCAGTGGCGCGATCTCGGCTCACTGCAAGCTCCGTCCCCCAGGTTCACGCCATTCTCCTGCCTCAGCCTCCTGAGTAGCTGGGACTACAGGCGCCCGCCACCACGCCCGGCTAATTTCCTTGTATTTTTAGTAGAAACGGGGTTTCACCGTGTTAGCCAGGATGGTCTCGATCTCCTGACCTCGTGATCCGCCCACCTCGGCCTCCCAAAGTGCTGGGATTACAGGCTTGAGCCACCGCGCCCGGCCCCAGGATGATTCTGAACAGCAATAACAGCAGTATAATGGAGGCTTCTAATTAGCCCTAACATCAATTATCTCCTTCTTGCTACACCAGGGGTCCAGAAACATCTCCTATAAAGGGCCATTTAGCAAATATTTTAGGCTTACCAAGTCATACAGTCTTTATCATAACTACTCAACTCCGCTGTTGCTGCACAAAAGGAGTCATAAATGACATGTAAACAAACAAGCATGGCTGTGTTCCAATAAAACTTTATTTACAGGCCGGGATCCGTGGCTCATGCCTGTAACCCAGCACTTTGGAGGCGAAGGCGGGTAGATCACTTGAGCACAGGAGTTCAAGACCAGCCAGAGCAACATGGTGAAACCTTGTCTCTACAAAGAATACAAAAATTAGCAGGGTATGGTGACTTGTACCTGTAATCCCAGCTACTTGGGAGGCTGAGGCAAGAGGATCGCTTGAGCCTGGAAGACAGAGGCTGCAGTGAGTCAAGATCCAGAGCCTGCAGTGAGTCAAGATCATGCCACTGCACTCCAACCTGGGTGACAAGAGCCAGACCCTGTAGCCAAAAAAAAAAAAAAACCTGGCCAGGTGCAGTGGCTCACACCTGTAATCCCAACACTTCGGGAGGCTGAGATGGGAAGATCACCTGAGGCCAGGAGTTCAAGAACAATCTGACCAACATGGTAAAACCCCGTCTCTATGAAAAAAAATACAAAAAAATTGCCGGGCATAGTGGCGCACGACTTTAATCCCAGCTACTGAGGAGGCTGAGGCACGAGAACTGCTTGAACCTGGGAGGTAGAGGTTACAGTGAACTGAGATTGTGCCATTGCACTCCAGCCTGGACAACAGAGTGAGACTCCATCTCAAAAAAAAAAAAAAAAAAAAAGAGAGTAGAAAAAGAAAGCTTTATTTACAGAAGCAGGTGAGGGCCAAAGTTTACTGACTCCTTCTCTACAATAATACAATCCTGTGTTTTTAGCTAGAATGTGGCTTCATGGAATAAAGTTCATTTCTTAGCCCCATTTGCAGCTATTTGTGGTCCTGGGACTAGTTCTGACCAAAGAGATAGAAAATGAAGTGGTGGAAGCGTGCGCAAAGACAGAGAGAGAATGCGCCGTTCTCCTTCCCTTTTCCCTTTTCTCTTGTCTGGAATGTGTCATGACGGGAGGGGCAAACGTCTTGGAACACGTAATGTAAGCCATGGGTTGAAACAATGGAGCAACAAGGTGGAAACAGCTAGAGTCCAGAAAGGTTTCATCATAAATCAGAGCTGAACTTTTGCTGAGTGTTTTTTCTGCATTGTGTAATTGTTTTCTTTTGTACACCTTTAATCTGTTTTTCTGTACTCTCTAAATCTACTATATTAACATTAACATTAACAGATTTTTCTTATGTTAAACCATCTTGAATTCTTGGCATATATACTACTTGAACATGTTATCTTTTTTATTTTTTTATTTTTGTTTCTTTGTTTGTTTTTTGAAACGAGTCTGGCTCTGTCGCCCAGGCTGGAGTGCAGTGGCGCGATCTCAGCTCACTGCAAGCTCCGCCACCAGGGGTCATGCCATTCTCCTGCCTCAGCCTCCCAAGTAGCTTGGATTACAGGCGCCCACCACCACGCTCAGCTAATTTTTTCTCTTTTTTTTTTTGTATTTTTAGTAGAGAGGTGGTTTCACCGTGTTAGCCAGGATGGTCTCCATCTCCTGACCTCTTGATCTGCCTGCCTCAACCTCCCAAGGTGCTGGGATTACCGGTGTGAGCTACCACGCCTGGCCATGTTCTCTTTTTTAATGCTGCATTTGATTTGATAGGCTAATATCTGATAAAATAATTTTAGGCTGGGCTTGGTGGCTCGTGCCTGTAATCCCAATGCTTGAGGGTGGATCCAAGTGGGCGGATCACTTGAGGCCGGGAGTTTGAGACCAGCTTGGCCAACATGGCAAAACCCCATCTCTACTAAAAACACAAAAGTTGGCCGGGCACAGTGGCTCACGCCTGTAATCCCAGCACTTTGGGAAGCCGAGGCTGGTGGATCACAAGGTCAGGAGTTCAAGATCAGTGTAGGGAGACTCCCTGAAACTATTGTTACAGAATAAACATGAAATGCTCCTGATTACCATAAATACAAAATTGCATGCAGAATTGTGTAAAGATAATGCCAGGTTGGGCTGCCAGAATAAGCCAACAGCACGTGATGTGCTTCCCCCTGCAGAGATCCTATGAATGGACATGCAGTCAGGGAGGTTTCACATCACCAAGATTCCTATCCCAGAAAAGCAGATGTTCATAGCTCTGGGAATGGAATACAACCCTTGTGTAGAGCCTATAAACGGATGCGTGAGGGGCGCCTGTTCATATTCATAAGATAGGGTTATAAATGCCCTTATCTTGCCACAGCTCTTCTAGGCCTCTTTAGCATTAAGGCATACTCCCTTCTGAGAATTTTTGGTCTAACCGGTTGTCTAGCTTCACGTCCTGTTTCTATTGATTGTTTGCAACCAGCTTTTGCTGCATCTGTTACTGCTGATTAATATCTTGCTAATCATAGGTTATGGATAGATTGTGTTTCTGTTTTAAGGCTGTTAGAAATTGCTGACGCACACACTATATTGTAAGTTGTTATCTCTGTATACTGTACTTCTGCATACAGACGTTATGTTAAAGAATTACTTCATCCCCATGTGACCATCTCACCTCATAATCAAACGACCCTAAATCCCTCACTAACCTACCCCTGCCCTCACTAAACTTAATAACAAATACTGGTATATCCAGTGCATTTGCGGCATCACAGGACCAGAAGGCAGTGACTCCCTGGACCCAGCTTTTCTTGTGTGTGTCTTTTATTTCTCGACCTGCCGATCCATTTGGGAACAATGAAAGAGTTCAGTTGTATTGTGGGTTACTGGCCAGATCCTGCAATAGACCAGCCTGGCCAACACAGTGAAACCCTGTCTCTATTAAAAATACAAAAAATTAGCCAGATGTGGTGGTGGGCGCCTGTAATCCTAGCTATTTGGGAGGCTGAGGCAGGAGAATCACTTGAACCCAGGAGGCAAAGGTTGCAGCAAGCCGAGATTGCACCACTGCACATCAACCTGGGTGACAGTGTGAGCCTTCATCTCAAAAAATAATAATAATAATGATAATTAGCCAGGATGATGGTGTGCCCCTGTAATCCCAGCTATTCGAAAGGCTGAGGCACAAGAATTGCTTGAACCTGGGAGGCAGAAGTTGCAGTGAGCTGAGATCACACCACGGCACTCCAGCCTGGGCAGCAGAGTAAGACTCTGTCTCAATTAAAACAAAAAAAAAAGAATTTTACATTCCTGGTCATTATAATGAAAAGCCTCCATTTGGAAATCGTTAGAGCTTGATTAATGGCCCAGTATTTGCTAAATTTTTTGAGAATGTCTGAGTATATTTGAAAAGAACAGGTATTCCACTGGGTATGGGGACTTATGGCAATAATTCCAGCTATTCGGGAGGCTAAAGCAGGAGAATCACTTGAGCCTAGGAGTTTGAGACCTGCCTGGGCCACATAGCAAGACCCCTATCTCAAAAAAAAAGGGGGTGGTATTTTGTATTTGATGAGTACAGTGTACTAAGTATGTCCATTAGATCATAACAGTTCAATCTGGGATTCAAAACATCTTTGTCCTTATTGTTTTGTCTGCTTGATCTATCAATTACTGAGAGAGATATTTTATAATCTATTATGAATGTAAACTTGTTTTCTTATACCCCTAAAATTTTTGTTTCACATACTTTTGTGACTATGTTATTCAGTGCATGCATATTTAATACTGGTGTATCTTCCTGTTGAATTGAACATTTTATCATTAGGAAGTGATCCTCTTTATCTTTTTTTTTTTTTTTTTTTTTGAGACAGAGTCTCATTTTGTCGCCCAGGCTGGAGTGCAGTGGCGCGATCTCAGCTCACTGCAAGCTCTGTCTCCCGGGTTCATGCCATTCTCCTGCCTCAGCCTCTGAATAGCTGGGACTACAGGCTCGCACGACCACGCCTGGCTAAGTTTTTGTATTTTCTTTAGTAGAGAGGGGGTTTCACCGTGTTAGCCAGGATGGTCTCTATCTCCTGCCCTCGTGATCCGCCTGCCTCAGCCTCCCAAAGTGCTGGGATTACAGGCATGAGCCACCGCGCCCGGCCAATCCTCTTTATCTCTAATAATACTTTTTGTCATAAAGTGTACTTCATGGCTGGGTGCGGTGGCTCACGCCTGTAATCCCAGCACTTAGGGAGGCCAAGGCGGGTGGATCATGAGATCAAGAGTTCAAGACCAGCCTGGCCAAGATGGTGAAACCCCGTCTCTACTAAAAATACAAAAATTAGCCAGGCGTGGTGGCAGGGACCTGTAATCCCAGCTATTCGGCAGGCTGAGGCAGATAATTGCTTGAACCTGGGAGGCAGAGGTTGCAGTGAGCCGAGATCATGCCTGGGCAACAGAGTGAGAGTCCATTTCAAAAAAATAATAATAATAAATAAAAATAAAATAAAGTGTGCTTCATATGATAGTCATTTGGTTGGAATTTGACCAATATGTCTTTCATCATTTTGCTTCCAGCCTGTTTCAGATGTGGTTCTTGGGCATATAGTTGGATTTTATTTTTTATTCTGTCTGGAAAGTTTTCTTGTCTTCTAACAGGATAACTTGCTATTTTGCATTTAATAAAATCAGCAATATATGTGGATTCATAACCAACCTTTTGTGTTTTTTCTTATCTGCCTTTTCTGAGTTTTTTTCTCCTTTATTCTGTTCCTTTGGTTTAATATTTTTTCTTCGTTTTTCCTGCTTGTAAGTTTGAAAGTTATAACCCGGCTTCTAAGAGATTTGCCTAAAAATTACAATAATGGCAGGAAAAACACTGTATTTGCTTTACTGTTTTAAATTGGGAAGTGTTATGTAATTATATCCCCTATGTCTCTACTTATGTAATCTTTCTCCTTTCTAAAGTTATGTCTGTGTCTCCTTTTTTTCTCCTTCATATTTATTTTATTTGCCTTTTTTTTTTTTTTGAGACAGAATCTTGCTCTGTTGCCCAGGCTGGAGTGCAGTGGCACAATCTTGGCTCACTGCAACCTCCACCTTCCTAGTTCAAGGAATTCTCCTGCCTCAGCCTCCTGAGTAGCTGGGATTACAGGCGCCCACGACCACATCCGGCTAATTTTTTTGTATTTTTAGTAGAGATGGAGTTTCACCGCGTTGGTCAGACTGGTCATGAACTCCTGACCTCAGGCAATCCGCCCATCTCGGCCTCTCAAAGTGCTGGGATTACAAGTGTGAGCCACCACGCCCGGCCTTATTTGTGTTTTTTAAGCATCAAATTTTACTTTTATTGACCATATGTGCATTTTTATTTTCTAGTTCATTATTTCTGCTTATAGTTTTGTAAGTTCTTTTCTCCTACTTTAGGGGATTTATCTTATTATTCTGTTTCAAGTTTCCTGAGTTGAAACAGCATATTTCAAGTCAGCCCTTCTTGCTTTTAATAAAAGTGTTTATCTTTCAGAACAGCCTGACCAAAATGGTAAAAATCCCGTCTCTACTAATAAAAAATTAGTCGGGCGTGGTGGCAGGTGCCTGTAATTCCAGCTACTCGGGAGGCTGAGGCAGAAGAATCCCTTCAACTCGGAAGGCGGACATTGCAGTGAGACGAGGTCGTGCCATTGCACTCCAGCCTGGGCAACAAGAGCAAAACTCCATCTCAAAAAAATAAAAAATAAAAATGAAAATAAATAAAAAATAAAAGTGCTTATCTCTACCTACATTTTCTCCCGATAACTACTTTGACCACCTCATGGTTTCAGCATATACAGTACTCTTGTAGTTCATTTCTAAATCGCTTGACCTTTTCATTTTGATTTTCTCTTAAAAACTCAGAATTACTTAGGAAGTAATACAAAAAAAGATGGTGAGAAAATTGTATGTTGATAGATCTCTTCTTGGCTGCACTTTCATGTTCATTTCTAACTTTATTTTACTGTGGTCAGAGCATTGTTTCTTTTAGGAATCACTTGAGGCCTTGTTTATGGGTGAATACTTCGGCAATTTTTGTTCACAGTTCCATGTCTGTGAACGCTGCTTCTGTTTGCTGTAATGAATGCAAAGGACACCAGTGAGTTTCATTCAAAGTTGTTGAAGCACTCAACAAATTCGGGTGGTTCTACCAGGCGTGGTGGCTCACGCCTGTAATCCCAGCAGTTTGGGAAGCTGAGGCGGGCAGATCACCTGAGGTCAGGGGTTCAAGACTAGCCTGGCCAAATGGTGAAACCCCATCTCTACTAAAAATACAAAAATTAGCTGGGCGTGGTGGTGCGCTCCTGTGATCTCAGCTACTTGGGAGGCTGAGGCAGGAGAATCGCTTGAACCCGGGGGGGCGGAGGTTACAGTGAGCTGAGATCGTGTCATTGCACTCCAGCCTAGGCAACAGAGCAAGACTATTTCAAAAAAAAAAAAAAAATTGGGTGGTTCTGTTCCTGGGGGTATTGGTCCAAGTAGGATGGTCTCCAGTAAGATGGCTTGTTTACAGCTGGGACACAGAGAAGAGAATAATTTGCCCAAACTCACATATCTGTAAATAACAAAGTCTGGCCATTCTGGCCCAAAGCCCACGCAGTTATCATGATGCTACAATGCCCGCCAAGGCTTCCTAATGCCAACCAGCCCACTCCTGCTTCCTAATCCCCAATAACCAGGTAACTCATAGAACGTTAGGTATATTTCTTTTTACTCTAAAAAAAAAAAAAAGTTGACAATGATAACCTGCAAACTGCAGAAAGCGCCACGGGTTTCAAGCCCCCCACCTTCCGAACATCACCCTATCCTTCCCCTTCCCTTAAAATCCTAGATGAAAATCCCCCAGAAAGCAGGGGAGGCCCCCAGATGCGCGGATTCCCAATCCCGGACCCCTGCGGCAGGTCGAGGCATTGAAGAAATAAATTAAAGGAGAGGTGGCTCCTGACTGGCCTTGTCCAGCTCTGTCTCGCAGACCCAGCGGTAGGGCCTCTGGCAGACGTCGTCGTTCCAGCGGCCGTCGTCGGTGAAGTGGGCACAGTCCTCCCCTCCCCCGAGCCCGTGGCCGTACCAGTCGTCCGGCTGCTCCGGTCTCCAGTTCCTGGGGACAGAGCCAGCTGTGGGCCCCAGGAGGTCGGACCTGCGACCAGGTCGCTCCAGACCCCTCCGCCCAGGGCCCCAGGCGGGAAGGCGGCCGGACCCAGGCCGAGGGAGGGCGCGCACTCACTTGAAGCCGGTCTCGTAGTCCGTCCCGTCCACCCACTTCCAGGGCCCGTTTTGGTCGTGGAGGCCCATCCAGGTGTTCACAGGACCTATGTGGTGCTGGACAAATTTCTGAGGAGAGAGGAGGCGGGTGGTGATCTCTCCCCGAGGCCAGCCAGCCTCCCAGACCCTCCGGGTCCTCACCTGCTCCTCCCAGGACGTGACCACCACCAGGTGCGCGTCCTCCAGCCGGCAGTAGTTGTCGGCGTCGGCCCAGGCCTTCCCCGAGCGAGAGAACCAGTAGCAGCTGCGCTCGTGCTCCACCCAGTTGACTGGGCAGCAGGCCCTTTCTGAGCCTGAGCGGGAGAAACCGGGCGCAGGGGCTAAGGCGCTGCCCAGGGGCGCGGGGGAGGCAGAGAGCGGGCCGGGCTGGCCTCCTCACCATTGCCCTGGAGCGCCGCCATCTGACAGCTCAGGCTCCGCAGGTCAGACACGAACTGCTTCACGTGGAGCAGCAGGCTGGAGTGATCTGGAAAGACGCGGCGGAGGGGAGCGGGAGGAGATGCGGGACCCGCTGGGAGGTCAGTCCCACATCCTCCTGCTGGGACCCGAACACCCATCGCAGTGCCACAAACAGCAGCGGAGTTGGCCTGAGAGACCCCCCCATACACACACACTCCCACACACACAACACACCCTTACACACACTCACACAGACACACAACACATCCTAACCCCCATACACACAGACAATACACAAAACACACACAACACACCCTAACCCACATACACAAAACACACAAATACACACAACACACCCTCACACACACACATGCCCTAACCCACATACACACACA
>NC_045449.1:6958122-6981945 GCF_002776525.5 Piliocolobus tephrosceles
TAGTTACACTCACGTACACTTACACATATACTTACAGTCTCACACACGCAACACACGTTCTCACACATACACACTGACACACACACATATAAACACACAGACTCACACTCGCACAATCCATCCACACGCCCTCTCATTCACACACAGACACACACACTCCCTCTCATTCTCACACACACAGACTCTCACACACACTCCCTCTCATTCTTACAACACAGACTCAACACCATCTCATTCTCACACTCTCACACATACACACCATCTCATTCACACACACACACACACACACCCTCTCATTCTCACACACACTCCCTCTCTGACCTTCACTCAGGTCCTTCTGCTGTTTCTCCAGCTGGGACTCCAGCGACTTCATCTTTCTTCCCACATTGCCTCCTGCGGGAGAGACTCGCTCAGCGTCCCGACAGCCCCCCCGCCCCAGCCCCCGCCCCTCCCCCCCTCCCGCCTCAGCGCCCTCACCCTGGGTGCTCAAGCCCTTGACCTGGGCCTCGGTGCTCGCTGTGAAGTTGCTGAACGTCTCTCTCAGGCCCCGCAGCTCCTCCTGCAGCTGGGAGTCTGGCCAGGAGAGGGTGCAGAAAGAACAAATTGGGAGCGCTGTGTCCACCACCACCGCACCCACCACTCCCTCGCCACGGTACCCCGTCAACACCCCCAATGTTGCCCCCTTCCCTGCCCACCCCTGGGGCACCAACTTTGGGATCCGATCACACAGACAACCACCAGCAGCAGGAGGCTGAGCCCCAGGGAGAGCAGGAGGAGGCGAGGGCCGGAGCAGAGACGCTGCAGGAGGGACTGCGGAGGAGGTGGCCCTGCGAGAGGAGGGGGTGTCAGGAGCGCGGGGACAGAGGGGAACCTGGCACAGCTCCGGGGTCCTGAAAGGGGAGCAAGCTAAGGCGGCCCTAGTAGTCTAGGAGGAACCATGTACATGAAAAAATGCGGGCGGTGGGCGACCCTGCAGGGCCAGAGGCAACTGGAAATCGGGGAGAAAAGAGGGCTGGGGATGGGGGCTAAGCGCTGAGCCGCCCCATCCCACCGAGGCACTGAGCTTTTGCTGACACCTAATGGCATGACTGCGTCACTGCAGCCAATCCAGGAACCTCAGTCCACTCCCTCCTCCGCCTCGCAACGCAAGTCAGTGACCCGCGCCTCCGAGCCGCTGCTTCCCTTGAAAGTGGGGAAAGGCGGGAGGTTTCTTTCTCTGTCCGTGAATTCCACTCGTCTTTGGCTGCGTTCAGGGAGAGAAGGTGCAAGAGCTACCCTTCAGGCCCTCCAGTCTTCCACCCAGCAGGGGGAAGAGACACGTTAGCCCTGTGTCCTGAGAGTTGGAGGGTGGGGGGCCCTCCCGGGGCTCTCCCTGCCCGCTCTGCTCCGCTGCGGACCCTCCTTCCGTCAAAGCGCGCTGCACCCCATCCCCCAAGATCTTCAGCCTTGCCCAGCCTAAACAAGTGCCTGCTCCGAGGACAAAGAAATGGGTCAAGGGGAATTTGCTTTTGAAGCAAGAGGGTGTCGTTCTCCCTCAGGTCAGAGATCCCTCAATCCCCGTCACAGAATCCTCAGACCCTTCGCAGAAACCTTTGCCCACTTCACCAAACTGATCACTGACACACACAGGCACGCGCACACGCACACGCGCACACGCACGCACCACCAGGGCTCCTTGGGTGGTGTTGCAAGGGGAAAGGAAGAGGGTCCTGACTTCGTCATAGAAAGCCAACAGTGACCTCATCTCTCCAACTTCTAGCTGTTCCCACACCCCCTGGGTCCACCCCCGAGTGCCAGAAGGCACAGGAAAGCTTTGGGCAGCTGTCACCGAGAAAGGGACTCCAACTCCACACCCTGCCCCTCTCTTGAAAGGAGCAGCTCCGACACTTTTCCCAGTGTTGGGAGAGGGAGACAGAGGCAGAGAGAGAGCCAGGCTCAGGGGCAAGAGTAGCAGCTGTGGCTAGGGGGGCTGGGGTGTGGAGAACGGCCAAATTCTCGCCTTGCAGAGGCAGGGCAAGGCAGCCCTCACCTTTTCCGAGCTGATGGTGGTCACTCTCCTCATTGTCCAGATGCTGCAGGTCTTGATACTCTTTGGTCATGATAGGGCTGGGGCTGGAGCTGGGACTGAGGCAAGGCTGAGGCTGGGGCTGAGGTGGGGGCTCACCAGGACTAGAGCTGGAATGAGGGGCCCATCTTTTTACTCCCATCTGATTGACGGCTCCATGGAGACCTTTCTTCTTTCTTTCTCTTTTTTTTTTTTTTTTTTTTTTTTTTGAGACGGAGTCTTGCTCTGTCCCCAGGCTGGAGTGCAGTGGGGCGATCTCGGCTCACTGCAACCTCTGCCTCCCAGGCTCAAGCCATTCTCCTGCCTCAGCCTCCCGAGTAGCTGGAACAACAGGCACCCGCCACCACACCCAGCTAATTTTTTGTATTTTAGTAGAGACAGGGTTTCACCGTGTTGCCCAGGCTTGTCTCGAACTCCTGAGCTCAGGCAATCCGCCCTCCTCAGCCTCCCAGCGTGCTGGGACTACAGGCGTGGGCCACCGCACCCAGCCCAGACCTTTCTTCTTTCCTCCATCCACCCCCAGGCCTGACATCCAGAATCTATCCTCTGATGTTTCCCACCAGCACCCCCAACACAGCCTGGCTTTCCTCCACACCCCTGCACCCCCAGCCAGCCTTCCGCTGCCTCTCTCCCCGTTTTACTTGCTCAGGGTCTCAGAGTCTGACTCGCAGGTTCTTCAGTGCTGTGCAGATGCCGGACTAAGGAGGGGGGGCTGAAGCTTGGAGAATGGGGGCGGGTGGACAGCCGTGGACGATGGGATGGGAGCGGTCAGGGTCCATAGGAGGGCCCTGGGCCCCGGTGTCTCTGTGTCTGCGTGTCTATGTGTCCAAGCACGCCAAACATGGCATCTCCAGTGCCCGGGACTTTGGACAGTAAACAGAGGTGGAAATGGATTGGGACTTAGGGGAGTGTGGGGGTGGGAGTGGGGGATGGGTTGCCTCTGCTCCCCTCCCCAGGGAGGAGAATCATGTTGCCACCACACAGGCCAGTCACCTTACTCTTCCGTGCACCATTTGGGAGGGGTGCCAGGCCAGGAGGCGCTGGGGTGGGATTTGCCATATCCCCGCTCCCTCCCCGTTTCGCTTCCTGCCTCTAAACTCCCCAGAACTATTGGTGTCTCCAAATATCCCTGAACAGGATCAGAGGAACCGGTTCTCTGCTCTTGCCCAATCCAGGCCTGTGACCCTGGCACATGAGCTGCAGGCCCCAGTTTCCTGCGGGGCCGAGCCCCAGGCTTCCCAGCTCTGGCCTGACTTGCTTCCCTCTCCTGGGGAATAAAGTCTTCCAAGCAGCATGAGGGCCGGTTTGGTTCCAGGACAGGCAGGCGAGCCTCCGCTGGGACTGGTGCCAGCAAACCTCCACTCACTGCTACTCTGTGCCTCAGGTCACTGCGTTCATGAACTTCTCTCATTATCCCCAGAGCACATCCCATTTCACAGATGAGAAAGCTAAGGCCCTACAAGGTAAGAGCTTGCCCAGGGTCATGCTGCAAGGAAGCAGCAAAGGGTAGACTAGAACCTGAGAAGCTTGACTCCAGGCGCTGCATTCAGGCCCCAGAACCACACCCAGAGCCAGGATCCCATGCGGTTGACACAGCTGGGCTCCAGTGTCCCAAAGATGCTAAACCACGGTCCCTTACAGCCCCACGGAGCTTCAGAGAGAGCCATGTGAATTTGAATTATGCTCACTTGGAAATCAGGCAGTATTAAAGATAATCTCGGCCGGGCGCAGTGGCTCACGCCTGTAATCCCAGCCCTGGGGGAGGCCAAGGCGGGCGGATCACCTGAGGTCAGGAGTTTGAGATCAGCCTGACCAACATGATGAAACCGGGTCTCCACTAAAAATATAAAAATTAGCCGGGTGCAGGCCTGTAATCCCAACTACTTGGGAGGCTGAGGCAGGAGAATCGCTTGAACCTGGGAGGCGGAGGTTGCAGTGAGCTGAGATCGCACCATTGCACTCCAGCCTGGGGGACAAGAGCAAGACTTTGTCTCAAAAAAAAAAAAAAAAAAAAGAAAATAAGTCTCACTTTAGGTCCAAATGTGAAGTCATCCAAATCCTACTTTACAGTTATTTCAGTGAGAAAACAAGGCTTGAATTTTGAGAATTTTCAATGATGTGAGATATTCAGGAACACATCCCTTGCATAAAATGTGACAGCTCTGTGTGTGCCCTGCTTTGTCTGTGTCCTGACAACCACCATGTCATTTACATGTGCTGGGACAATGGCCAATGATTTTGTTGACTGTTGGGCTGTTAATTAAACATCCTCTAATATAATCACTTACAATCTGGCTTATTCAGGCAAATGAACCTACATTATTTCGGTCGGAATAGTGGTCACCTGGCTGGGTGCAGCGACTCATGCCTGTAATCCCAGCACTTTGGGAGACCGAGCCAGGTGGATTAACTGAAGGTCAGGAGTTCGAAACCAGCCTGGCCAACATGGCAAAATCCCATCTCTACTAAAAATACAAAAATTAGCCAGGTATGGTGGCAGGCGCCTGTGGTCCCAGGTACATGGGAGGCTGAGGCGGGAGAAATGCTTGAACCTGGGAGACAGAGGTTGCAGTGAGCCGAGATTGTGCCACTGCACTCCAGCGCGGGCGCAGAGAGAGAGACACTGCATCTCAAAAAAAAAAAAAGAAGAAGAATAGTGGTCTCCCTCGCAGAAATAGTGACTAGCCGAGAGCACAAGAGGCACTTGGGGATGATGGAAAAGTTCAGCTCCTGGGTCTGGATGCTGGTTACACCATGGTGGTGTTCAGCTTGCAAAACTGCAGAAAGCTGTGCACTTATGATATGTGCATTTTTCTGTTTGCACATTATACTGGAGTAAGAGACTTTCAAATCTGATTTCTACCCCATAACCCTCATTCCCCAAACTCATTGATTAGGGGGCAGGGCTTGGATCAGTGCTAAAAAACACCCTCCAAAGCCAATGACATTTATTCTATTATTATTATTATTTTTAGAGATGAGGGTCTCACTGTGTTGCCCAGACTGGTCTCAAACTCCTAGCCTCAAGTAATCCTCCCTCCCCAGCCTCCTGAGTAGCTAGGATTACAAGTTCATGCCACCACCTTTGGCAAAGCAAGTAACTTTAGAATGGATGTCAGAGATGGAAGGGAAACAAGTAATACCATGTACCAAGCCACTAGCTTCCAGGCCCTCTGCAAAATACCAGAGATAATACTGAAAACGAAAAAGTAGCTAAAAACAAAACTATGCCACAATGGCGGTAGATCAATGCCCTCTGAGAATTCACTCATCCTTTACATTTATTCCTTTAAGAACATGTTAGGCTGGATCTGGTGGCTCACATCTGTCATCCCAACACTTTGGGAAGTCAAGGCAGGAGGACTACTTGAGGCCAGTTTGAGGCACACTGGGCAACATAGCAAGACCCCGTCGTGCCTGTAGTCTCAGCTACTTGGGAGGCTGAGGTAGGAGGATCACTTGAGCCCAGGAGTTGAGGCCACAGTGAGCTATGATGGTGCCACTGCACTCCAGCCTGGATGATAGAGTGAGATCCTGTCTCAAAATAAGTAAATAAATTAATTAAATTAAATTAAAGATTATAGTCCAGGTGTGGTGGCTCACACCTGTAATCCCAGCACTTTGGGAGGCTGAGGTGGGTGGATCACGAGATCAGGAGTTTAAGACCAGCCTGGCCAAGATAGTGAAACCCCATCTCCACTAAGAATACAAAAAAAAAGTATATATATATATATATATAAAAAAGCCAGGTATAGTGGCGGGCGCCTGTAATCCCAGCTATTCGGGAGGCTGAGGCAGGAGAATCGCTTGAACCCAGGAGGCGGAGGTTGCAGTAAGCTGAGATAGAGCTACTGCACTCCAGCCTGGGCGACAGAGCGAAACTCTGTCTCAGGAGAAAAGAAAAAAGATTATATACCTTGGTTAGGGTAACCACTCTGTGGTTTATCCCTGTGTATGTTAATAAATTTGAATGCCTTTCTTGAAAATAAATTTTGGCTGGGTGACAGGAAAACACGCCTGTTATCCCAGCACTTTGGGAGGCGGAGGTGGGCGGATCATGAGGTCAGGAAATCGAGACCATCCTGGCTAACGCGGTGAAACCCCATGTCTACTAAAAATACAAAAAAAAAAAAATTAACCAGGCGTGGTGGTAGGCACCTGTAGTCCCAGCTACTTGGGAGGCTGAGGCATGAGAATGGCGCGAACCTGGGAGGTAGAGCCTGGAGTGAGCCAAGATTGCACCACTGCACTCCAGCCTGGGCGACAGAGCAAGACTCCATCTCAAAAAATAAATTAATTAATTAAATAAAATAAATTTTTTGGCCAGGCACAGTGGCTCATGCCTGTAATCCCAGCACTCTGTGAAACTAAGGCAAGCAGATGGCTTGGGCTCAAGAGTTCAAGACAAACCTAGATAACATGGCAAAACCCTGTCTCTACCCAAACATACAAAAAATTATCCAGGTATGGTGGCGCATGCCTGTGGTCCCAACTACTCTCGAGGCTGAGGTGAGAGGATCGCTTGAACGTGGGAGGCAGAGGTTGCAGTGAACCAAGATCATGCCACTTCACTCCAGCCTGGGTAACAGACCAAGAGCCTTTCTCTACGCGCCTGTAGTCCCAGCTACTTGGGAGGCTGAGGCAGGAGAATGGCTTGAACCTGGGAGGCGGAGGTTGCAGTGAGCCGAGATTGCGCCACTGCACTCCAGCCTGGTGACAGAGCGAGACTCCGTCTCAGAATGAATGAATAAATAAATAAATAAATAAATAAATATTTTCTTTAATAAAAATTAATAATGTTTTCAAATATTGAAGAATGTTAAAGGATATGGACCTTGGATTTTCCTCGTGGAGAAAGTCGCATGTATTAATTTTGTATTGCTGATAACAAAGGAAGGCCCATAAAGAGTTGCAGTCAGGGCAGTGGTGAGGTCAGATCGGTGAGCTTAACAACAGCCTGGCCTTGGAGTGGGTGATGGCTCAGAGATGGTTTGCCCAGAGGCAGGGAGATGAGTCAGGAGGCTGCTGCGATGGTCTCAGTGAGAAACTGTGAGGCTGGAGGCCTGACGGGGAGGGCCAGATGAACAGAGCTTCAGCGGAGGAATGAAGTGGACCTGGTAGCTACTGAATGTGCACTCAGGAGGGGACCAGGGAGGCGGGGGACAGTGGCACAGCTGCCCAGGGTCCAGAGGCTACTGTAGATGGGTCTGGAGTCTGAAGAGACTTGTGAGCAGGAGCCTCTGAAAGCAGAGTGGGCGAGGTCCAGGTGTGGCAAAGTGCCCCGTGGTGACCCTGCCCCGTGACAGGGCATGGTGGAAAGAAAGCAGCCGAGCACAGTCCCTGCCAGTGGGAGAAGCAGGAGGAAGCACCCAGGACTGCCAGTCATCCAAGCTTCAGGGCCAGCTCTGGGGACTACGAGTACCAAGTTAAATATTGCTCGGGAGGCCGAGTGCAGTGGCTCACGCCTGTAATCCTAGCACTTTTGGAGGCCGAGGTGGGCGGATTGCCTGAGCTCAGGAGTTGGAGACCAGCCTGGGCAACACAGTAAAACCAAGTCTCTACTAAAATACAAAACAATTAGCCAGGCCTGGCAGCCGGCGCCTGTAGTCCCAGCTACTCTGGAGGTTGAGGCAGGAGAATTGCTTGAACCAGGGAGGCGGAGGTTGCAGTGAGCCAAGATCATCACGCCACTGCACTCCAGTCTGGGTGACAGAGCGAGACTCCATTTCAAAAAAAAAAAAAAAACTATATATATATTTTAAGGGTTAGGTTAGCATGATCTCAGCTCACTGCAACCTTTGCCTCCCGGGTTCACGCCGTTCTCCTGCCTCAACCTCCCTAATAGCTGGGACTACAGGCACCCGCCACCACACCTGGCTGATTTTTTTTTTTTTTTTTTTTTTTTTTTTTTTTTTTTTGTTAGTAGACACGGGGTTTCACCGCGTTAGCCTGGATGGTCTCGATATCCTGACCTCGTGATCCGCCTGCCTTGGCCTCTCAAAGTGCCGGGATAAGAGGTGTGAGCCACCGCGCCCAGCCAAAAAAATATATATACATATTGCTAGGGAGAGAGAATGAAATGAACTTCCCATGAGGGTAAATCAGGAAGAGTGGAGTATTTTCAGGTTGGGGGAGGCCTGAGCAGCTGGTGAACAGAGGAGAAGGGCTGGAAGCAAGAGGGCTTCTGGCCGCTGAGCAGGAAGCTTGCTGAAGGCCTGAGGCTCCAGGAAGGATGCTCGTGCTGCAAAACCAGCCTGAGGCCCTCCATCAGCCAGACCTGCTCCACCTTGCCCTCATCTGGAAAATGGGTTCATGCCCAGCTCAGAGTGTTCATCAAGGTTAAATGGGATAATGAGTGAAAAGCACCTAGCGCAGTGCCGGCACACACCAGGTACTCAGCACGTGCTGGCTGATTTTAGTTTCATTATTCTCATTAGCAACACAGCCATGAGTTGCATTAGACCTCCAAAGCCTCTTCCAGTGTGGGAGGAGGAGAAAAGGGGGAAGATTGGGATCAGGATGGCAGAGGATGTCTGTCCCCACACCCCGGAGGGTGGTTAGCAACTTTGCTGGGACAGAGCTGGTGGCCCGGGGGTTGTCTGAGTTGAGACAGTCCCTTCCCCTGCTATGGAGAAGGAGGGTTCTGAGCTCCCTCAGTCACTGCCAACCCTCTCAGAGCGCTTTCCAGCCTCATGTTTGGGATGGGCCTGTGCATCCAAGGGCTGAAGCTAGACCTCCTCCCAGGCCTGCAGGGAGTCTAACATCCGCAGAGCTGAAGAAGAGGCACCTGAACAAACAGGCAGAAGGGGCTTAGCAGGGGCTCTTCACAAACTTCCCAAAGAGGGCAGCCTATGGCCCCATATCTAGAAAAGGCTGTGCAGCAATTGGGTTGAGATGAAGCAGGGGAGGTTGAGGAAAAGGAAGGCTGTCCTCCAACCTTTCGGATTGGAGGGCTGTGCACCAGGGCAAGGGAAGTAGGGGATCACCAGTGCTGAGAGGAGCAGACGGGCCTCTGCAAACAAGTTTAAATCTGAGCTGACACAACCCACCCCAAGAGCTTCAATATCCCATCTCTGCAGTTGACAAGAAGCTGGCCTGCAGAAATGGGTGCCCAAACTCCATGTCTCCAGTACGGTGTCTCTCTTCCTCAACACCACTCTGTCCACCCCAGGCACACCCACCTTTTCAACCTTGGGACAGCCAGGATTCTCTGACCCAGGACCCTCTCTACACCTCTTTGCTACTTTGTTTTAGAGACAGAGTCTCACCCTGTCGCCCAAGCCGGAGTGCAATGGCACGACCTCGGCTCACTGCAAACTCCACCTCCCAGGTTCAAGCGATTTTCCTGCCTCAGCCTCTGGAGTAGCTGGGATTACAGGTGCATGCCACCACCCCCAGCTATTTTTTTTTTTTAAGTAGAGGCGGGGTTTCACCATGTTGGCCAGGCTGGTCTTGAACTCCTGACCTCATGATCCGCCCATCTCAGCCTCCCAAAGTGCTGTGATTACAGGCGTGAGCCACCATGCCTGGCCTGCCTCTTTCCTACTTTTTGAGGGTAAAACTTGTAAAAACTCCAAATGATTCCAGGCTTTAACTTTTGGGTTTATCCGTATCTGAAAATAGACCAAGAGGCCAATGACAATAATTGCTACCATTTTCTACTATGCGTCAGGCACTGTGCTGAGGGCTTTACATGTAATTTACCATTAATTCCTCACAGGTATCCAGCAAGGTAGGTAGGTATTTCCATTTTACAGCTAGGTATACTGAGGCTGAGAGGTTAAGCTCTCCCCAAAGTGACAGTGACTCCACCATCATCCCTCATCCTAACCCCAGCAACAGCCTAGCTGGCTCTCCATTGCCCCCTGCTGTATATTCCCCTTCACACTCACAGTAACCTGCTCAGGGACAAACCCCAGCGTTGCCTTCACAGCCCTCCAGCCCCTTCTATGCCACTCTGAATAAATCCACAGAAAGTCCTGTGTGCCAGGCCTCTCTGACTTCTCTGACACACCTTCTGTTTCTCTCTGTCCCCCACCCTACTCCACTTCAGTGGTCTCCTTCTATCCTTCAACCTTTCAAATTGATTCCTTCCAGACTGTTCCTCTCTCTACTTGGCACACTCTCACCACCCCAGTCTTTGTTGTCCTTCAGGCCTCAACCCAAATGATGCTGCAAGGGGCCTCCCTGACCGCCCGGTCTAAACCAGCAAGGCCATCACTCTCTTTGCATAATAGCACCCATCACTGTCTAAACGCTCTGTGTTCACTTACTCCCTATATAGTCTGTCATCTCCACTGGATGGACCCAAAGTTCCCTAAGGAGAGGGATGTTGCCTTCCCAGCATCTAGAACACTGCCTAGTTCCAAGGAACAACCAAGTAAGTATTTACTGAAAGAAATAAAAAGTGTGGGGAGTAGAGGAGCCAAGATTTGAACCTACATTGTTTGGGAGCCTGGGGCTCCAGTGCACTATATTACATTGCCTCCTCAAGCGGCCAGGGAAGAGTTCCCATGATCTTGTAAGAATACAGCCCCACTGCAACCGTGCTTCCTCTGAGGAATAATGTGTGGAGGGAAACAGGGAGGGAACTTTTTAAAAGCAATATGTATTTCTATATTTATCGGAATTGTTGTCAGGTACTTGTATCAATTATAATTTACAAAATAAGGCATGCAGACCAGGTGTGGTGGCTCATACCTGTAATCCCAGCACTTTGGGAGTCCAAGGCGGGTGGATCACCTGAGGTCAGGAGTTCAAGACCAACCTGACCAATATGGTGAAACCCGTCTCTACTAAATGCAAAAAGTTAGGTCGGGTGCGGTGGCTTCCATCTGTAATCCCAGCACTTTGGGAGGCCGAGGCTGGCGGATCACGAGGTCAGGAGATCGAGGCCATCCTGGCTAACATGGCGAAACCCCGTCTCTACTAAAAATACAAAAAATTAGCCAGGCATGGTGGGGGGCACCTGTAGTCCCAGCTATCTGGGAGACTGAGGCAGGAGAATGGCGTGAACCCGGGAGGTGGAGCTTGCAGTGAGCCGAGATCGCACCACTGCACTCCAGCCTGGGGGACCGAGCGAGACTCCGTCTCAAAACAAACAAAACAAACAAACAAAAAATTAGCCAGGTGTGGTGGCATGCACCTGTAATCCCAGCTACTCGGGAGGCTGAGGCAGGAGAATCGCTTGAATCCGGAAGGCAGAAGTTGCAGTGAGCCGAGATGGTGCCACTACACTGCAGCCTGGGCAACAAGAGCGAAACTCTGTCTCTAATAATAATAATACATGCAAAATTATGTGATTCTACCCCTTCCAGGTCAACTATGTGATTCTGCCCCTTCTAGTTTAACATGCGGATGCATTACCTACACGTACCTTCCTCAGCTCCTAGATTTCTCCCTTCTGCTCACAATAGAGAACATTATCACAGCCTCAAGCCATCTACCATTACACAGAACCAAGCTAAGAGAAGGATTATTTGAAAAACATCCCGGGACAGGCGTGGTGGCTCACGCTTGTAATCCCAGCACTCTGGGAGGCCAAGGCAGGCGGATCACCTGAGGTCAAGAGTTTGAGACCAGCTTAGCTAACACAGTGAAACCCCGTTTCTACTAAAAATATAAAATAAAAATAAAAAAAAATAGCTGTGCCTGGTGGTGCGCGCCTGTAATCCCAGCTACTTGGGAGGCTGAGGCAGGAGAATCACTTGAACCCGGGAGTTGGAGGTTGCAGTGAGCCGAGATCGTGCCATTGCACTCCAGCTTGGGCAAAAAGAGAAACTTTTCATCTCAAAAAAAAAAAAAAACAAAAAAGAGGAAAGAAAAGCATCCTCTGAAGCAGTGTTTCTCCACCCAGTGAGACATCGAAATCACCTGGGAGCTTTCCAGAAATGCCGACCCCTGGTCCCCATCCCCAGGATCCTGTTGGACTTGGTCCTGCATAGAAAATTCTGCAGGGCAATCCATGGCTACTGGTTAAAGGGACACCCCTTCAGCGATCTCTGCCTCTATTCTTGGACCAGTTTAGGCTTGGACAGCCATGCCATCCACACAATCACTACCCCTGGGCTGGTCTATTGCATGCAACTCTCAACTTTAGTCCGGAGTGGCTACAAAAAAATGCCCTTTTGCACTGTTTGGGATTTAACCACAACTTAGGGCCCTCTGCCTCAGCCTTACCCACTGGAGCCCCTGAAAATCAGAGAGAGAAAGGAATAGTACCCCAGCAGGTGCCCCCAAAGGTTCATCTGTGCCACAGCTGAGGCCTTCCTGCTGAGAGCTTGCCAAGCACATGAAGAAGGCGGAAGGCTGAGAGTCACCATTCTACATAGCAGGATCTGAGAAGCTTCAGTTAAGACTTAGGGCCAGGAAAATATGACTCCCTAAAAGAACTAAAATTCTTTCTCCCTTATAATAAAGAACTAGGTAATTGATAATTTCCTTTTTTGCCACGGCTATCAGGAAGCTCAGAGATCACATTTACCCTCATGGCTCGTATACATTTCTCCAGTTTTCATCTTTGGCATTTAGATTCTTATTTTCCTACCCTCATGATTTAAAAAGCTGCCTCAGATTATTTCCCATAGAGATAAGGCAATAAAGGCCGGGCGCGGTAGCTCATGCCTATAATCTTAACACTGTGGGAGGCCGAGCCGGATGGATCACCTGAGGTCAGAAGTTTGAGACCAGCCTGGCCAACATGGCAAAACCCCGTCTCCACTAAAAATAAAAATACAAAAATTAGCCAGGCGTGGTGGCAGGCACCTGTAATCCCAGCTACTGGAGAGGCTGAGGCAGGAGAACCGTTTGAACCCAGGGGACAGAGGTTGCAGTGAGCCAAGATCACACGATAGCACTGCAGCCTGGGCGACAGAGTAAGACTCTGTCTCAAAAAAAAAAAAAAAAAAATCATTTCCAGAGCCTAGCTCTGTCCACAACTCCATGAACATGAATGAATGAAGTTTCCTCTCTATTTTCCTTTAGGGACTGTTGTGCTACCCAACAGGGCTGAGATAGCCCAGCGGGGATCAGAGCTGGACTAAGTTTGCAGGGCCCCAGACAAGTTCCAGGCTCCCCTTTCTGGTCTGTCATGACTCTGGACAGAGCTCCAGCCCTTCCCAGGCCCAGTCTTCACCCGCTCGGCTTCCTTGATTTGCCAGTTACCTCCATGGCCCATTTTCCAGGCCACTAACCTCTCTGGCTTAGAATGAAGAAGGATCTGACTGCTGCACCCGTCTCCCTCCACACCCAGGTCCCAAATAACCAGGCCACACACCGAGTTTCAAGTATCTGTCTCTTCCTTTCACTCTCTCAAAAGAAAAAATAAATAAATTGCAGAAGGCGGCAGCATTTCCAGTCTTCCCTGGCTCCCGGACACCCGACCCCCGACCCCTGCCCCCCACCCTCCCTCCCGCATTTCCCACTCCCTAGACCCATCCCTCCCTTTTCCCCAGAAAAAATTCCCAGGAAAAAAAAAAAAAAAAAAAAAAAGCCACATTTAGACCTTCCACTCATGCAAACCGGCAAAGAAAAAAGGTGGGGGCGTGTGGAAGGCAGGGGCCCACGGTGGAGTCCCCTGCTTCTCCCCCTAAAAAACCACCTTTGAGAAGAAAAAAAGTGGAAAAAATAAATGAGAAATCAAGGGACATGGGGAATTACGATGAGGGCAGGGGTGACCCCAGACCCTGCCTCAGGAGAGAGCGGAGGCCTGTGGCCCTGCATCCCTGCAGCGGGTGCTCCTCGAGGGGGCCCTGACTTCTGGAATGTGTGTGGGAGAAGATGGGGGAGGGCAGGTGGCCCCCGGTGGGTCTGTGTGTGCATTGGGGGCGGGCGGGGGCGGGGATCCTAAGGAGCAAGGGCTCGGAACCAGGAACCCAGCTCCCCCCCCAGACCCCAGGTTCCTGGCATTCAGGAGCCCAGTTCTGGGGTACGGGGATACATGCAGAGGAGTGTCCCCCCTCCAATAGGCTGGATCCAGTTAGAAAGGAAATAAATAAGAAGGGGTGGGAGGGAGGCCGGGGGAGCCAAGGGCTTGGGCAATTCAGTCCAGACCAAGGGCCCAGGTGATGGAGGCAGGGCGAGTCCAGGCCAAGCCAGGGCAGGAATCAGAGTCTCTCTCGGGCTGGAACCCAGATGTAGGGGCCTGAGAGGTCCTCGATGACACGCTTCACCTTGTGGTAGATCTCCTCAAAGCTGTCACCCTCCACGATGGCTGGGAGTGGGGTGGAGCAGGGAGTAAGGCCAAGGAAGGGCCAGAGGACACCTGGCCAAGGGAGTGGCACCAGCCCAGAGGAAGGAGCACCTCTTTCTAATTCTCCAAGCCATGAGCCATGAGGCTGCACCCGCCCAAAGGGGCACTTTTTTTTTTTTTTGAGACTGAGTTTCATTCTTAGTGCCTAGGCTGGAGTGCAGTGGTGCGATCTTGGTTCACTGCAACCTCCGCCTCCGGGTTCAAGCAATTCTCCTGCCTCGGCCTCCTGAGTAGCTCGGATTACAGGTGCCCAAAACCACGCCCTGCTAACTTTTGTATTCTTAGTAGAGACAGGGTTTCATCTTGTTGGCCAGGCTGGTCTTGAACTCGTGACCTCAGGTGATCCACCTGCCTCGCCCTCCCAAAGTGCTGGGATTACAGGCGTGAGCCCCCATGCCATGCCCACAGGGGCACCTCTTTCTAAACCATCCACTGGGAGTGGCAGGGGAGCTCTTTCTAATCCGAGTAAAGGCACCCTACGTGCTGGCGACAGCCTTGCTGTGGCCTCACCTGAGAAGCACTCTGTGAACTCCTGCTCCAGCTTGGTGGCTCTGTCGAAGGCTTTGCGGGCTTGCTCCTCTGTGATCCGCTTGTTAATCTCTCTGTGAAGAGGGAGGGAGAGCAGGCCTGAGACTGGGCCCACCTGACCCTGCCTTTTACCTCCTCTATCTAGGAATGTTAAGTTGCAACTAGTATTCTTCTACTTGGAGCACATAGGAAAAAAAAAAAATACAATTCCCAGTATCCTCTGGGGCCACAGATGAGCCCCCCCCCCCTCCCCCCCCGCCCCAGCAACCAGCAACCGCCCAAGCCAGGTGTGGCTACTTCAGGGACATTTCCAGAGCTTCATCCTTCCAGCCTTCAGCCCCAGAGATGGGATTCGGACTCCAACTCCCAACAGCCCTGGAGGCCCTGACTCGCCCCAGCTGGTATACCCCAGGGGCTGCTGGGAGATGTAGTCCCGTCTAGCCCAAGGCAGGAGAGGAGCGGAAAGGCCCGATTCCCCGCATCCTCTGGGTTCCAGGTCTCCTGGATTCCAGGTACTGCTGGGTTTCGGGAATCCCCCTCTGGGGTTGCCGAAACCGCTGTCCAGCGTTCTGAAGGGAGAGTTGACTGCAGAGGCCTTGTGAGGCCCAGGGCCACATGTGTTGGGGGAGCAGAGGGGAGGCCCCCAGGACCATACTCACAGCACATTCTCCAGGGAGCGGGGGCGAATGAAGATGGCGATGGGGTGCAGGTGGGCCGCCTGCAGCCGCCGCACGGCATTGGCCGAGACATCGAGGATGCAGTGCTTCCCCTGGGGGCAGGCAGGGTAGGCGGAGGGGGGCCAGCAGGTGGCGGGAAAGGACAGACAGCGGTGCCGGAGGGACATGGGACAAGGAGAGGTGGGGAATGGGAGGTTGGCCAAAGGGGAGTGACATGGATGTCAAGAAACACGGGGGCAGAGAGTCAGGCAGGAAGAGGGCATGGACAGAGTAAAAGACAGAGAAAGGAAAAGGAAGATGGAGAGCACGGGGAGAGGGCAGGGACAGGACAGAATGGAGGAAGGGAGGAGCACCAGGCAGACAGGGACCCAAGAGATGGTGGCAGAGCCGGGGCAGCAGCGAGTGGGGCGGGGTGTGCAAGGCAGAGGTGACACAGGCCGGAAGGAAAGCCAAGAAAAAGGAGAAAGGAAGTAGGATAGAGGGAGGAGGGAGGGGAGGACGGACAGAGGACAGACAGATGGAAGGAACAAGGAGACAGATGGGAGGGAGGGAGGCAGATGGAGAAAGGAACCGTGGAGGGAGGGAGGGCAGGGGGGGGAGCAGTGGGGAAAGGAAAGGAGTTAGCAGAGGAGTGGGAGAGGGGAGCGGGGCCCCAGGAAAGGGTGAGGCAGGGGAGAGGACCAGAGGGGAATCAGGAAAAAGGGAGGGACCCAGTGGGGAAGGCCAAGCCACCAAAGACAAGGCCATGGGAAGAGAGGAGAAATGGGGCAAGGAGGAGGGAGTGGAGAGAGAAAGAGGCCAGATGGTGATGGGAAATTTGGGGTCAGGAAGCGAGGGAGGCGGGAGAGAGAGCAGGGGCAGAGAGCAGGCGGTCAGAGTTGCCCAAGAGGAGAAGGAGGTGGAGGAGCGGAGTCGAGACCCAGCAGGGAAAGAGACAGAGAGAGAGAGAGTTAGAGAGAGCTGGAGGGAGGCAGTGGGGTGGGGAGAGGGGAGAAGGAAGAGGACCAGGTGCCCGCCAGGTCCTACCTGCTCTGCCACCTCTCGCACGGACTGAACGCTGGTCCCATAGAGGTGGCTGTTGTACTGGCCGGCCTCAATGAACTTGTGCGCCTGAATGTCCTTCTCCATTTTCTCCCGGGACGACACAAAGTGGTAATCCCGGCCATCTATCTCATACTCCCGCTTGGGTCGTGTCGTATCTGCCAGGAAGTCACCCCACCCCCCGAAGATCTAACCACCATCCCTCTAGCTTAAATCCTGCCTACTTCAATCAAATCCCCACAGTGCCCAGCGGGTCCTTTGGTGAAAGGGAGCTTCCAGGGAGACCAAGACTGCAGAGGGCCAGAACCGCTTCCCCTAGCACCCTCCAGGGCCTCCAAGTTTCTGGCCTGGGCATGGGTACTGTGAAATGACAGGGTGGCTGAGAAGCACCCCTTTTTGCAGAAACCCTGTATCCCCCTACACACCAATCCCCCAAAGGCTCTACCTATGGCCCCAGGGATGGGCCTCCTCCGTCCCACCCCCACCTCCACCTTCTCCTCCATCCAAAGCCCCAGCACTCACGGGGAACACAGGATCCAAACTTGTCGGGGAACTCGGAGAGAAGATCATCGTTGGCGCGGTCCTTGGTGGGCCCAAGGATGATGATGGGGCGAGCATAGTGCACTGCGGAGAGAGCCTGGCTTAGGCCGAGCACAGGGTTGGGGGAGCAGCAGGCGCTGGGGCCAAGGCAGGGGCCAGGGCTCACCTTCCATCTGCGTCACTGTCTCGTAGCTCAGAACCGAGTCTTCTCGACCTGGTGGGAAGTGGGGCATCTGCAAGGGGCTCTGAAACAGGGGACCTGGAGCCCTGTCTCCCCCTTGAGGATATCAAAAGCAGCTCAGTGCTTCTCTCACCCACATCTTCCCAAACTGACCCTACCTACCCTGTGATCCAGAGCTGGAGCCCCAGTCCTAGGAAGAAAAAGCAGGCCACGGGGTTAGTTACAAGCTCAGCTCCATGAGCCCTCACGCTTCCACCCAGGCTCACACCTTCCTCCACCTACCTTGGCCTTTAACCTTGACCACTCTCGTCGCTCAACCCTGTGGGATACATGGAGAGATAGGCGGGTGGGGGAATGCCCAGTGAGGAACCCTGCTGCCCCCACACTCCAGGCCAGCTGACAACCCCTTCTCCTGCAGCCCTGGGCACTGTGCTCCTCAGTGAGGAGTGGTGCTTCCCAAAGGCTCATGGGAGCCAGGGTCCCCAAGAGGGCCCAACAGACAAACCGCTAGGAGTTCAGAGGGCAAACCCATCCCCTGTTGGCTGCCCACCCTGGGGGAACTTGGCAACTTCAGTGCCTGTGGCAAGAAGGCTACAGAGCCCAGAAGCCTCACCGCCGTTTGCTGGGGATGAACCCAATGTCGTCGGTCTCACTGTCAGAGTGGACCCGCCGTGCCTGCCACCACTCCTCATCACTGGCATCGATGACATGCAGCACGTCCCCAAAGCGGAAGCTCAGGGCCTGGCTCAGGAAGCCGCAGTCCTTGGTCTTGTCGTAATCAAACAGGGCCCTGGAGGGCAAGTGGCTATTGGTCAGAGCCCAGATGAAGACTCCAAGAAGGATGCCCCAGTCACCCTTCGGTGACAGAGGTCTGCAGATGGCCCTCCCATGAGTGCAATGGATGCCAAGGAACCCAAAACTGTGTGGGGACCGAACGCTGACTATAACTCATAATCACCACAACTGTTAGCCATCATTCAGTCCACACTGAGTCCAGTTTCCAGAGGGAGGGCTCGAACTCAACCCTCTCAAGAAAGCAGCTTGCAGTACACATGCACGTCATAAAGTCACAGGGGTACAGCCAGGCGTGGTGGCTCACGCCTGTAATCCCAGCACTTTGGGAGGCCAAGGCGGGTGGATCACGAGGTCAGGAGATCGAGACCATCCTGGCTAACACGGTGAAACCCCGTCTCTACTAAAAATACACACACAAAAAAAAGTTAGCCAGGCGTGGTGGCGGACACCTGTAGTCCCAGCTACTCGGGAGGCTGAGGCAGGAGAATGGCGTGAACCCGGGAGGCAGAGCGTGCAGTGAGCGGAGAGCACGCCACTGCACTCCAGTCTGGGTGACACAGCGAGACTCGCATCTCAAAAAAAAAAGTCACAGGGTAACCTTCAATCTGCCCAAATTCATAAGAAAAAGAAAGGTCCCGTGTTTCCAACTAATGATTACCCTTTACCAGTATCAAATCTCTATCAGTAAGTCACAACCCCTGGGGTCAGAACCAGAGAAGGAATGAAGACACAGAGGAAAGCAATGGGCCTGGAGAGGAGGGAGGAGACCCTGGGCCCCTGGGAGTGTGACAACCACATGATGCTCCCCCTGGGAGCCACCACACAACCCCTGTGGTCCCTGGGAGTCAGAACAACGTTGGGGACCAACTGGCCCCAAGCAGGGAGGAAGGGCAGAGCAAGGGCTCAGGTGGGAGCCAGCGTCCATTCAGCAAGAGGGAAAGTGCTGGCGCAGCAGGACGGAACGCAGTTCCACAGCAGGATGCTGAGCTCAGCGTGGGACATGTTGAGTGTGGGATGCCTGTGGGACATCCCAGTGGAGATGGCCAGAAAGCAGATGGCCAAAAGTGCAGGTCTTGACCTCCAGAAAGAGGTCAGCCAGGGCCAACAGCTCCGAGAGACATCTGCAGAGCGGAGTGGCAGACGAGGCCATGCAAGCCACAGGGCCAGACAGGGAGAGAAGTGGGGGGTGACCCGTGGGGGCGGGAGAGAGATGTGCTTTGGCAGAAACCTAAGCCACAAAAAGAGTCAGTGGAGACGAGCCCTAAGAGGGGAGCAAAATGCCACTGGACAGACGGGGGCAGGAACCACAGAGCTGCAGCCCACCTCTCTGGGACTGCCCACAATACCGCTGGAGAGACGGGGGCAGGCACCACAGAGCCGCAGCCCACTTCTCCGGAACTGCCCACAGGGACGTGAAGGCTGGGGCAACACTCCAAATACCCTAGAGGACCATGCTCCACCAAGCATTAACCTTCGAGATGCCAAATTGTGCGGTGGCCTGGGAGTCCCAAGGAAGTGCTGGGATGACCAGGGGCTAGAAGGCAACTGGAATACTTGGGGTAGAGGCTATTTTCCCATCGACAGGGAGGGGGTCTTTTTTTTTTTTTTTTTTGAGACGGAGTCCCCCCCTGTCGCCAGGCTGGAGTGCAGTGGCCGGATCTCAGCTCACTGCAAGCTCCGCCTGACAGGGAGTATTTAAAACATTAACCTGTGCAGCAAAGCCCATGAACCCCCGCTGCGCCTCAGGCCTGGGGTGGGGAGTCAGAGCAGGCAGGGTAGAGAGGAGGAGCGGCTGAGGCCCGGGCCAGGCACAGAGTGCCCAGGAACGCAGAGGGGCTGAGGAGCCCAGCCCAGGGAGCCTCTGACCTGATGTAGAAACCCCTTTTGGGGTTGCTCCGCAGGGAGGCAGTCCCTGAGCCCAGGCTGCTGTTCATGAGCTGTTCCCGGAGGTCGTGGATCTTGGCCTCGAATCGGCTGTACTCTGAGGAAGGACAGGGAGGTTCCTGAGCTCTGTCCCCATCCTACTGCCACCCGTCCTCCCCTACTGAAGCCATCAGCTGAGGAGGCAGAGTTCTAAGGGCCATTTTAGCTCACAAGACAGGAACTTCTGGCCTGGTACCTTCTGGTTTATACTGAGCGATGATCGTGACCGTCTGACCCGCATTCTTCAGGGCAATGGCGGCTTGCTCGTGGCTGGCATTTCGGAGGTCAACACCGTTGACCTAGAGAGAGGAGGACAGGCTGTGTCACCAGAGACAGAAGGCAGCACTTCTGGGTCCAGGTGGAGCAGGGAGTGGTCCCGCAAGAGGACTCGGCTGCAGCCCACCCAGGCCCCTCCCCAGGAGCTCTGCGCTCTGCCCTGAGGGGAGGGGGTGGTGCAGGTAGGGGCAGGCCTTCCCTCACCGACAGGATCTGGTCCCCCTTCCGCAGCTCCCCACTGAGGTCTGCAGGGCCCCCGGCCAGGATAAAGGAGATGAAGATGCCTTCACCGTCCTCGCCACCCACGATGTTGAAGCCCAGGCCCGTGGAGCCCCGGTGGATCACAATTCGCCTCGGTTCTCGGGGAATGTCTTCCTCCCCGAGCAGGTCCTTGGCCACTGGGGAGTAGCGCCGAGGGGAAGTGGGGGTCATGGCTGTGGGGTAATCGGTGCCCAGGTAGCTGCTGTGACTGATCTCATTGTCCAGGTGCTGAGAATAAGCTGAGGAAGACACAGGGCAGAGATGAAAGTGCCTGGAGGGAAAGAGCACCCACCACCCAACCTTCTCCCCAGGTGCCAGGAGAGCCAAAGTCAGGTGGAAGGGAAGTTATTCTCTCAGAGACGCCGGGGTGGGGTGGTAAGGGGATATCAGATCACAGTGACGTCAGGGATCAGGAATTTAGAGGTGACATTACAGGCTGGTTGTCCTAGGGGATAAAGAATTTAAACATTACATGTCCTCAGTATGCCAGGGATGGGGAAGTCAAAGGGAACATGAATATTATGCTTTGGGAGTTTTCTTTTGGTTCCTGTGTCACTCAAATCTCTTAATCCATAAAACTCTTCTCCCTCTTTTTCCCCCCCAACTTTGCCATCCATTTGTTTAAAAAAAACTAGGTCATTTCTCTAAAAGAATTTCCCACATTCTATGAGGGAAATTCTTTTTTTTTTTTTTTTTTTTGAGAAGGAGTCTCAGGCTGGAGTGCAGTGCCATGATCTGGGCTCACAGAAGCCTCTGCCTCCCGGGTTCGAACGATTCTCGTGCCTCAGCCTCCTGAGTAGCTGGGATTACAGGCGTGCGCCACCACGCCCAGCTATTTTTGCATTTTTAGTAGAGACGGTGTTTCACCATGTTGGCCAGGTTGGTCTCGAACTTCTGACCTCGAATGATCCACCCGCCTATGCCTCCCAAAGTGCTAGGATTACAGGTGTGAGCCACCTTGACCAGCCTATGAGGGAAATTCTTTTTTTTTGAGGCGGAGTCTTGCTCTGTCGCCCAGGCTGGAGTGCAGTGTGGCACGATCTCAGCTCACTGCATGCTCCACCTCCTGGCTTCATGCCATTCTCCTGCCTCAGCCTCCCGAGTAGCTGGGACTGCAGGCGCCCGCCACCACGCCCGACTAATTTTTTTGTGTTTTTAGTAGAGACGGGGTTTCACCGTGTTAGCCAGGATGGTCTTGATCTCCTGACCTCGTGATCCACACGCCTATGCCTCCCAAAATGCTGGGATTAGAGGCGTGAGCCACCGCGCCCGGCCCTATGAGGGAAATTCTAACAGGGAAATTACTGCTTACCCTCCTGTGGTTTGTTTAGCCTATGCCTCTGCCCCTGTATCTCCTGTAAACTGGCAGTTCATCCTGGAGGCTTGATCAGTTTCAAGTTCAATTCAGAGGTTTTTTTTTTTTAGTAAGTCCTGTATACTTCATAGGTAGCGCTATATTCTTCCTACGGCATCACCACAGGATACAATGTCTGGTCGTCTTTCTGTCAGGTAAGATTAATGGTAGGTTCAGGGTCGTCAGCCCTGTCCATCCATTATATGGCGCCCCATCAGCCTTTCAGGTGAGTTTTAGCCACGTTGACAATCACCGCCTGGTTCTGATGTGTATCAGGGACTGCAAAATGGTGATATTCTACTTCTTTCTTTCTTTGGAGTGAGGAGCATTTATTAGTGGGAATTCTTCTTTAAAAAAGAAAAATCTTAGCCAGGCACAATGGTTCACGCCTGTAATCCCAGCACTGTGGAGGCCAAGGCAGGCAGATTACTTGAGGTTAGGAGTAACCTGGCTAACATGGTGAAATCCCGTCTCTACCAAAAATACAAAAATTGGCTGGGCGTGGTGGCTCATGTCTATAATCCCAGGTACTCGGGAGGCCGAGGCAGGAGAATTGCTTGAACTCAGGAGGCGGAGGTTGCAATGAGCCAAGATTGTGCCACTGCACTCCAGCCTGAGTGACAGAACGAGACTCTCTCTCTCAAAAAAAAAAAAAAAACCCTCCAGCTTGGATAACATGGTGAAAGCCTATGTCTACAAAAGACAAAATTTAAACGCTACCTGAGCATGATGGCACTCGCCTCTAATCCCAGCTACTCGGGAGGCTGAGGTGGGAGGATCACTTGAGCCCAGGAGGCGGAAGTTGCAGTGAGTCAAGATCATACCACTGCACTCCAGCCTGCTGGGTGACAAAGCAAGACCTGCCTCCAACAACAACAAAAAAAACCAGCCCTGTGTCAACCTATTGGTTACTCTCTGAGGTAGTCTGCACACTAAAGGGAGGATAAATGCATGGCTCTCTCTGCATGCCTCTCTCCCTTTATTCACCAATTTCAGAATGAATGAGATTGCCTAGCATCCTCCAAAATTTTTTTTTTTTTTTTTTTGGGGGACGCAGTTTCACTCCTATTGCCCGGGCTGGAGTGCAGTGGTGCAATTGCAGCTCACTGCAACCTCTGCCTCCCAGGTTCAAGCAATTCTTCTGCCTCAACCTCCCGAGCAGCTGGGATTACAGGCGCCCGCCACCACGCCCGGCTAATTTTTTGTGTTTTTAGCAGAGACGGGGTTTTGCCACTTTGGGCGGGCTGGTCTCGAACTCCTGACCTCAGGTGATCCGCCCACCTCGACTTCCCAAAGTGTTGAGATTACAGGCGGGAGCTACCACGCCCGGCCAAAATATTTTTAAGTATTATTATTACCTTAAAGATTTTAATATATTTAATGAGTTTTCACTGGCCAGTAGAAGCCTCTTCAATTTAGATCCCGTGTCTTTGCTGAGAACCTATTAGTCTTGGATACCTTCCTTGCTCTCTAGTATGAAAGAAGTTAGAAGCTCATCTTATACATTTATTGCCAAAGATTTTAAATTGACCCTTCTTCCGACGATCCCAGGTTCCTTTTGGTAGGTTATGGTATTTAGGAACAGTACCATGTGATTTTAATATGGTTTTACAGTATTATTTCATATTTTGTAGGGGCTGCCACACCTCATTATTCTTTTCCAAAATGTCTTAGCTTTTCCCCCACACAAGTTTTTCCAGTCGAATTTTAGTATCAACCTTTCCCAGCAGGGAAACAACATTAAAATTGTGATTAGGATTGAATGGAATGTAGAGATTAATTTGGAGCCGGTTGAGATCTTTAGCATATTAAGTTTTTCCATCCAGAAACACAGTGTGACTCTTCACCCCTTCCAATCTTGTTTTGTCTTCAGTAAAGTCTTGTCATTTTCTTCATACAAATCTTATATTTCTTGTCAAGTTTCTATTTCTT
>NC_045449.1:6982045-7051785 GCF_002776525.5 Piliocolobus tephrosceles
CTCAGCTCACTGCAAGCTCCGCCTCCCGGGTTTACGCCATTCTCCTGCCTCAGCCTCCGGAGTAGCTGGGACTACAGGTGCCCGCCACCTCGCCCGGCTAGTTTTTTTTTTTTTTTTTCTTGTATTTTTTTTAGTAGAGACGGGATTTCACCGTGTTAGCCAGGATGGTCTCGATCTCCTGACCTCGTGATCCGCCCGTCTCGGCCTCCCAAAGTGCTGGGATTACAGGCTTGAGCCACCGAGCCCGGCCCAAGTTTCTATTTCTAATAATTTTATAGAATTTTTTTCTATGGCAAAAGGGGTCTTTTTATTCACTACATCTTCTTTTTGCTGGGAAGTTACTAATTCCTGTTATTTATCTTACAAATAGCCACATTCCTTTTTTTTTTTTTTTTTTTTGAGACAGAGTTTTGCTCTTGTTGCCTAGGCTGGAGTGCAATGGCATGATCTCAGCTCACCGCAACCTCCGCCTCCCAGGTTCAAGCAATTCTCCTGCCTCAGCCTCCTGAGTAGCTGGGATTACAGGCATGCGCCACCATGCCTGGCTAATTTTGTATTTTTAGTAGAGACAGGGCTTCTCCATGTTGGTCAGGCTGGTCTCGAACTCCCAACCTCAGGCAATCCACCCATCTCGGCCTCCCAAAGTGCTGGGATTACAGACGTGAGCCACCGCGCCTGGCCTGTTTTGTTGTTTTTTGTTTTTGAGAAGGAGTCTCACTCTGTTGCCCAGGCTAGAGTGCAGTGATGCCATCTCAGCTCACAGCAACTTCCACCTCCCGGGTTCAAGCAATTCTCTGCCTCAGTCTCCCGAGTAGCTGGGATTACAGGCATGCGCACCACACCCAGCAAATTTTTGTTTTTTTTTTTTTTCTTTTCTTTTGGAGATGGAGTCTCACTTTGTCACCCAGGCTAGAGTGCGGTGGCGCGATCTTGGCTCACCACAACCTCTGCCTCCCAGTGTCAGGTGATTCTCCTGTCTCAGCCTCAGGATTAGCTGGTATTACAGGCGCCCGCCACCACACCCAGCTAATTTTTTTTGTAGTTTTAATAGAGACAGGGTTTCTCCATGTTGGCCAGGCTGTTCTCAAACTCCTGACCTCAGGTGATCCAACCACCTCAGCCTCCCAAAGTGCTGGGATTACAGGACTGAGCCACCATGCCCAGCCAACAAATAGCCACATTTTAACTTCCCATATGTATTCAATTAATTCACTTAAATTTTGATCTAGATGCACAGTAGTATAATTTACAAACAAAGATAACTTTTTTTTTTCCCTTCCAAATGTAACTATTCTTCTTGTCTTGTTACACTGCCTGAAATCTCTAAAGTAGTGATTCTCAACTACCATAATTTCGCTGGGGCAATTCTGTCACAACATTTTTTATTGTTATGACTGAGGGGGAGGAGTACCACTGTCATATGATAGACAGAGGCCAGGAATGCTGCTTAATATCCCACAAGGCACAGAACAACCCCCCACAATGGATAGTTATTGGGTCCAAAAATGCCAGGAGTAACACTGAGAAACCCTGCTGTAAAGCAATGAAGGATAACAGCAGTGGGAAGAGGCATCCTTGCCTTCTTCGTAAGTTAACGGAGGCTGGGCACGGTGGCTCAAGCCTGTAATCCCAGCACTTCGGGAGGCCAAGGCTGGTGGGCCATGAGGTCAGGAGATCAAAACCACCCTGGCTAACATGGTGAAACCCCGTCTCTACTAAAAATACAAAAATTTAGCCAGGTGTGGTGCCGGGCACCTGTAGTCTCGGCTACTTGGGAAGCTGTGGCAGGAGAATGGCATGAACCCAGGAGGCGGAGCTTGCAGTGAGCCAAGATTGCGCCACTGCACTCCAGCCTGGGCGACAGAGCAAGATTCTGTCTTTAAAAAAAAAAAAATACATACGTATATATATACACACACAAAATTAGCTGGGGTGGTGGCACATGCCTGTAATCCCAGTTACTCGGGAGGCTGAGGCAGGAGAATCGCTTGAACCTGGGAGACGGAGATTGCAGTGAGCCAAGATTGCACCTGGGCAACAAAAGCGAAACTCCGTCTCAAAAAAAAAAAAAAAAAAAAAATTAGCCAGGCGTGATGGTGGGTGCCTGTAATCCCAGCTACTCGGGAGGCTGGGGCAGTGGAAACACTTGAACCTGGGAGGCAGAGGTTGCTGAGAGCCGAGACTGCACCACTGCACTCCAGCCTGGGCAACAAGAGCAAAACTCCATTTCAAGAACAAAATAAAAATTAAAATTAAATGTAAAAATAAGTTAATGGACACACTGCTAAAATTGTATCATTATAAAATGTTCATTACCGGTTCCTGACAACTAGTCTTCACCATCTTAAGGAAAATTCCTCTGTTCCTAGTTTACTAAAAGCTTTCATCCAAAAGAGATGGTGAATTTCAGCAAATGCCTTTCTCACGTCTATCTGAGATGATCGTATCGTTTTCTCCTCTCGCTCTGTCACCAGTCTGGTGGGCAGTGGCACAATCATTGGCTCACTGTAGCTTCCAACTTCTCGGTTCAAGCGATCCTCCAGCCTCAGCCTCCCAAGTAGCAAGGAGTATAGGCACGTGCTAATTATTTTTATTTTTTGTAGAGACAGGATCTCGCTATGTTGCCTAGGCTGATCTCAAATTCCTAGGTCTCAAATCCCTAGTTGGTCTCAAATCCTCCCACCTTGGCCTCCCAAGTGCTGGGATTACAAGCATGAACCACCACACTTGGCCTCCCTTAACGTTTTAATATATGAATCATATTAAGAGATTTCCTAATATTGAGCCATCTTTAGTTTTCTGAAACAAACCCTATGTTATTCCCTTAACATGCTGCCATGTTTGGCTTGCTACTATATTATTATTAACTCTTTTATCTCTATTCATAAGCAAAACACATCTATACTGTCCTTATTTTACGTTATCCTTGTGACCATTTGAACTTAACTTATAACATGAAATGTGAAATCTTTTTATCTTTTCCTATACCCTGGAAGAGCAGAATAATTATCTATTCCTTGAGCATTTCATAAAATTAGCCATAAAACCAACCAGGTTTTGTGCCTTCCATGGGAGAGATCATTGACGATCTTTTCTAGTTCTTTTATGGTAATTGATTTTCCATCACTTCTCTGACAAGAGCAAGGGTCAGAGGTTGTGGGTATTTCATGGGGAATATCTGAAGAGGGACAGCTACAGGGATGTCATGGGACTGCATGTCATGGGTTAAATGGGATGGGTCATGGGGAGCTTTGGCGTTTGAAGGGCTCTCACAGGTTGTGATGTCTGGGGGAGCATAGCTGTCACTCAGGTAGGCATTGCTGGGCTTGGCCACCTTTAGGTAGACAACATCATACGTGTTCTTCAGGGCTGCCACAGCATCTTCATGCATGACGTCCTCTAGCCCCACACTGTTGACCTGGAGTCAAGGAAAGCAAAGCTCAGACAAAGCCACAAATGGCCCAAGACAGATGCACTGGGATGAAGTGATGAACTTGTGCCTGCCAGGGCTAGTAGGTGAGACCCAGATTTGGGCTAGAAAATGGGCTAGATGGGGTCCTCACCGCCAGGATCTTGTCTCCAATCTGCAACCTCCCATCCTTGTGGGCAGCACCCCCTTCGATGATCTTTGTTACATAGATGCTATTATCTCCTGGGATGTGCTGGTTCCCTACGCCCCCTGCGATGCTGAAGCCAAGACCTGGATGGAGGGGAGGCCAGAGGTGGGTGCCCAGGTGCCCAGGAAGCAGGCTTGGGGGCACAGGACAGTTGGGATGGGGGTGGGAACAAAATGAGTTACTACCTTTAGGCCCCTTGATGAGCTTGATCTCCATGACCTTCTCAGCTGGGGGCTTCCGGCGCATGACATAGAGGCGAACGATGGAGCCTGCCTCTTTGAGGGCCTCCACCGCTGCCGAGTGGGTCACCTCGCGCACGTCGACTTCATTTACAAACAGGATGCTGTCGTTGACCCTGGGAGCAGCAAGGTGGGCCTGAGTCAAGAGCTTCCTGCTGCCCTGGCCCTCCCTCTCCAGGGACCAAGCATCCTAACCCCTGTATCCTCTCCTCACCTGAGGCGGCCATCCTGGGCCGCAGCCCCACCAGGTATGATCTTGGTGATGAAAATGGACGGGTCGTCACCGATGTGTGGGTTGTCAGTGCCACCTGCGATGCTGAAGCCCAGACCTGAGTTACCCTGGGCGAAGGAGGGGAAGAGGGTCAGCTCCCCTCACTGCCCAAGTCTGGCAAGGCAAGTGGGGTGGGAAATGGCTTGGAGCAGCCAGAGCAGGAAGGGATAGGGTGAGGGGCTGGCCACGCAGACCACATGGGCAGAAAGAAAGGTACAGATGAGGGGGCAAGGAGACTGCCAATGGAGGAGCCTGCTCACCCTTTCCAATGTGATTTCCTCGTATTCCATCTCCCCCTCGGTCCCGTTCACCTGCAACTCCAGCACGGGACAGAAACACAAAAGCAGTGAGACAGATATTCCTGCCGCACAACCTGCCCGTCATCTGCTGCCCTCCCTGACTCCCTCCTTCCTTCTGCAATGGCCCCAGCCCCAAAATCTAAACAACTCACATATCCTGGGGCTTCTAGGGTATCTGTGTTGACAATCACAGGGGGAGAATTGGCCTGTTTGGGGAAACAAGAGACAAAAAGCCACCTGAGCCTTGACTCGAGAGGGAGCCCGTAACGGAGGGTCCCATCAGCGTGGCTACCCTTTCACCTCTTAGCCAAGCCCACTCTGCCACGCTGAGAGCTGCTCAAGGGCCCAGTCTCAATCCACATCACACACACACGCACACGCGTGCACATGCGCACGCACACACACACGCACAGATGCACACGCACACGGATCTAACTCTGCCCAGCCCGGGGCCCCCTGCATGTGGAAGGAGGTGTAGGAGAAGCGGGAAGGGAGACAGCCAGACGGAGAGGGGAGCAGCAGATGGCAAAGAGTGGGGAGAGGGGGGTAGGCTTGGGGGAAGGGAGCTTCTCACCGGATGTAACACTACAGGGTGTTACATGCCTTATGTGCTACACATGGACAACCCAGGGATCATGTCCACCGGGTCCTGGTCCCCACTTCCTGCCCCATCCCCCCCAATCCCCCATATCTACCCAGATATTTTCATAACCCTCCCCTAGACTTGTCCCTCACCTTCACACACATTTGTCCTAAACCCTGCACCCCGGGAATCCGGGGTTCCCCCAGCTGCAGACCCCTCCCTTGGTCTCACCAACCAGACGTCCAATCCACCCCTTCCTCTAGGGACCGTGTTGCCTAGCAACGGTATCTAGGACCCGCCAAGACCCGGGGAGACCCACCTCCAGGAGGCCCTGTCGTCAGGACAACAGGGGGGTGGGGCGTGGCCTGGGGCCGACCAAACTCCTGAGCGCAGAAGGTTTCCGCTAGCCCCGCCTCTCCTGCCCTGGGCCCCGCCCAGCGTTAGCCAGGCCGAGAGGAGGCCGGGCTGAAGAGGTTTGTGGGCGCAGCGCATTCTGAATAACCTGCCTTCCTCGCTCCCCTACGCCCCTCACCCTACGCAGTGCAAAGGACGTCAGGAAGGGGGAGTGGTGAAAGACATCCGGGTCCTATCCCGCTCATCTATTCCCTCCCCCAACTGCATTCGGGAAGGGGTTAAAGTGGGGCGTGCCCAGGTCCCTGACGTCAATCGCCTGGTCTCTAGACTCCCAGGCGGGGCCAGCTTTAGGCCGGTCCTAGGGGCTTCCCCAATTGCCAGGGCAACCGAAGCCACGTCTCTATGGCAATGGGGGGAGGCCGCCAAGAGCCTCCTTCCGGGGTCCCCAACCTACTTCCTCCTTAAAGAAACATGTATTTGCAGTAGCCCAAGCGCAAGGAATCCCTAGTCTCCTTCCCGCTCTCCCGGTCCAAAGGGGTCCCTCCCCTCTCCTACTGCTATTTCCCAAGCCTACAAACTACCAACCATTTTCAAGCTGTATCATAGATTTCACACCCATCAATCGATTAACACCACCCTCCAACCCTTCACATCTCAGCAAATGCTGTTGTCCAACCAACAGGCACTGACTGCCAAAATCTCATCCACGTGTTCATCCTCCATCCCATAGCCTATCCTCAATCCCCATCCCATCCCTATCCTGGAACCTCCTTCCCAGCACACCCACCTTCATCCACTACGACATTCATTTGCTTCCCATCCCTATCTCTGCCCGCATCCCACACGCTCCATCTCCATCCCTGTCTCGCTCTTCAACATCCATCTTCCAACCCTAGCCTCCAGCCTCCAGTCTCCATCCGCTGCCCTGGCCCTATTGCACCCTCCAGCCCCATCCCTTACCAATGTCGTGGCCTCATCCTCCATCCCAATTTCTTTTTTTCTTTCTTTCCCGAGACAAGGTCTCGCTGCGTCACCCAGGCTGGAGCGCAGTGGTGTGATCATAGCTCACTGCTGCCTTGAACTCCTGGGCTCAAGCAGTCCTCCCACCTCAGCCTCCTGTGTAGCTACAGGCACATGCCACCCCACCCAGCTACTCCATCTCAATTTCTGCTTCCCCAGAGTGTATCATCATTCTCCCTTACCCTGCCTTCATACCCTCAAGATTATTCTCAAGTGACAATCTTACACTTCTTAATCAACTCCCCCTCTCTTCTGAAAATTGGGGCTTCTCTTGTTCCCCAGGTGAGGCCTTGTCCTGAGACCTCCACCCCATGCTTATGGCCTCCAACACTCTCTCCCTCCACCCTCTCCTGCTCCTAAGCTTTGATCCACAGCAGCTTTGTACTAACTACCACCCCTCAGGCTCCCTACCTCCTCTTCCCCCTGCTCAGGGATTTAATGGCCCTGCCTTACAAAAAGCATCTCTAGTCTTCTTTCCCTCACTCCTAGCATCCACAGAATTCACACAAACACTCTGTACCATCCCTGTCTCCAGGGCCTTCCTTTCCTTGCTCTGTCAGCTCCATTCACCGCCCTGATTTCACAGTCTTATCCCTATCCGGCCCCTGACCCAGGACCTCTTACCTTCCTGTTCCCTAACTCCTGTCTTGCCAGTTCTCACTCCAGAACCTGCTTGCCCGCTCCCTAGGCTCAGAGACCTCCTCCCCATCCATCTTCTTGGTGAAATGTCAGCAACTTCCCCCTTCCCAGAGCATCCCACAACATCCTAGAATCCCCACCCTGACCCCATGGTGTCCCCACAATCTCACAGCTTGCCTGGTGCTCTCCAGTCCTCCCCATCCTGTGTCCCCAGAAAAGGAGACGGAGGGAGGGGAAGATGGAAAGTGGACTGGAGGATGGAAGTTCCCAGAAACACAGGCCTCCCGGGGCCGGAGAGAGGAGGACGCCGTGAGCAGAGAGGAGAAAGGGAAACAGGTGGTGGGGGATGATGGAGGGGGCAGAGGGGGACAGAAAGAAGATATGCAGAAGGGAGAACCCAAGAGGATGACAGAGGGGAGGAGGAAAAGAGAGAAGGTGAAGATGAATAGGCAAGAGGGAACATGGGAAAGGGGACTTGGCTGATGGAGGGAGAGGACTGATGAGGGAAAGGACTGATCAGGCCGCAGCGGCCTGAGCTGGGGATCAGGGAGAGGGAGAGGAGAATGCGTGGGAGGAAGAGAGAGACAGCATCAAGAGCCAGCCAGTCAGCCAGCAGGGAGGAAAGGCTGCAGAGCGGGGACAGAGCTTAGGAGTGGAGCAAAGGCTGGGGCAGGGGACGAGGCAGCAAGGCCCCACCGTGTGAAGTCTCAGGCCAGACAGATGGAAAGGGCTGGAGACTCAGGGACAGGGCGAACCAGGCCCAGAGGCAGAGGTAGGGGGAGGAGGCCGGGAAGGGACAAGAGCAAATGAGGGCAGCAGGCGCTTGGAACAGAGCTCTGGACACAGAAAATGGAAACAGAGGTTGGGGGTGTGAAGGAATGAGGAGGTCCCAGGCGTGGGGGGCTTCCTGGGGGATGCACACACCTCAACAGACACGCATACAGCGCACGCACACACATGCATACAGCGCACGCACAGGCACGCACGCGTGCACACACGCGCCGGCACACACACACACAGCACACGCACACAGGCACAGGCACGTGTGCACACACACATTCTTGCTTTAGGCTCGACATCCACTCCCATTGGCCTGGCCTGTTTCTCCTCTGTGGGACAAGGTGTTTCCAGCCCCCCAAACGCCCCCTCCCCCAGGCCCCAGGAGCCCACGTCCCAAACCCCCACCCCCAGTTCCAGCATCCCCCCCACCCCCCCACGGCTCTCTCTCACCCTACCGGCCCTTGGGGATTGCTGCAGCTCCGAGGCTCCGAGGGCCGCACTGGGGAGGGGGCCACCAGGGTCTCCTACCTTGAAGGGGGAGAGGTGGGCGTGGCCCACGACCCCGTGGCCAGCCTCGAGGTGGGACAAGTTCCTCTCCGCCACGTGCACCAGCTCGGGGGCGTTTACCTGGTTGGGGAGGTGGGCCGGGCTGTGCTCCAGAGGGGGCGTGTCTTCATCTTGGTAGCGGTATTTCTGGGGATGGGAACGGAGGTGTCACTGGGGCCAGCCTAGTGCCTCAGGCTCCAGGCTGGCCGCCCTGGCCGCCTCCTCTTCCCCCAGCCAGTGCAGTGCGGAAGGCCTTGGGGCCTGACCAGCTCCTCCCCCTCCCTCTCCTCTAGCCCATTGGCTCCCCTCTCTCCACTCTCCAGACAGCCCCCTCTCCCGCCAGGGCCTCAGCACCTCTCATCAATTCCAGGTCCCAGTCAATCCCAGGTCCTAATCCCATCCCCCAACTCCTACTCCTCACATCCTGGGACACTGGCCTTCTGGTGGGCATAGCCCCTCTGGCATCTGTGTCTTCACCCCTTTCCCTGCCACCTTCATCTTCGGGTCCCTCCAGCTTCTCAGAGCTCTAGCTCCTGACACTCATACCTCCATTCTCTGCATCCATTCCCCAACTTTCTTGCTTCTCTCACCATCTCAGACTCACTCTTGTTCTAGCCTCCCCTCCCCTACCCCTCTGGCTGCTCCTACTCCGCATGGCATCCTCCCCGCACCGCACCTCCATGGCCTCAGTCTCCCCATTGCAGCCTCTACCCTACAGGTGATTGGCTGTCCTTTACCTTGCACTCCTTAGGCAAAGACTGAAGTCAGCCCCTTCCACCAGAAGGTACTTGGCATCAGCCCCCGAGATAGGACAAGGCTAAGCCTGTCCAGTTTACTGCCCTTGCTGGTTTCCAAGCAGTCAACAGAGGGGCCCTGGGAGTCTGGCGCTACCCCTACAACAGCCCACAGCCCAGCCAGCTAATCCGGATATGCTAGAAGGGCATGGGCTGGGGGAGGAAGGAGAAGAAGAGAGACAGCAGGGCTCAGGACAGGGGCAAGAATGGGTGCCAGCCTCCCTGGCTGGGGAGGAGGGTAGCATGCTGAGCCTCAGAGTGAATTCCTGGTCTCCCTCTGGTCTTTTGGGGTGAAAGGTCCAACATGGCCCCTGACTCCCTGCCCAGTTAATCAGCTGCCATCCCAAGGGCCTCCTGTGCTAGCTTAATAGGGACAACAGTAAAATGAGATTAACTGGGGGCCAGAGAAGGAGGAAAAGGGCACATGGAGACAGCAGAAGAAGACAGCAATTCTGCCTGGGCCATTCCATGTCCGCCTCTGCCCTCTCCTGCTCCTCTCCTCTGGAACAGGCCTCTACAGAGACAGACCCTCCAAGCTTCAGGTTCAGGAAGGGGAAGGTATCATATGCAGGGCTCCCTCAAGGACTGAAGAAGACAGAATGCACCGCTAAGCACACATGGGTAAAAAGAGAAGGCACGGTAATCCCAGCACTTTGGGAGGCTGAGGCGGGCAGACTGCTTGAGTCCAGGAGTTGGAGACCACCCTGGGCAACACGGTGAAACCCCGTCTACAAAAAAATACAGAAATGAGCCAGGCATGGTGATGCACACCTGTAGTACCAACTCAGGAACCTGAGGTGGGAGGATTGCTTGAGCCCAAGAGGTGGAGGCTGCAGTGAGCCATGATCACACCACTGCACTCCAGCCTGGGCGACAGAGTAAGACCCTGTCTCAAAAAGACAGAGAGGCCAGGAGCAGAGGCTGATGCCTGTAATCCCAACACTTTGGGATGCCGAGGTGGGTAGATCACCTGAGGTCAGAGACCGGCCTGGCCAACATGGTGAAACCCCATCTCTACTAAAAATACAAAAATTAGCTGGGCGTGGTGGCGCATGGCTGTAATCCCAGCTACATGGAAGGCTGAGGCAGGAGAATCGCTTGAACCTGGGAAGCGGAGGTTGCAATGAGCCGAGATCATGCCACTGCACTCCAGCCTGGCGACAGAGAGAGACTCCATCTCCAAAACAAAAGAGAGAGAGAGAGAGAGAGAGAGCAGAATTTCCCTCCCAAAAGTTTCTGAGAGGCTGAGAGTGCCCCAATACTTAGAGGGCAGCAGCTGCGAGATCAAACAGGAGGAAGCTTATCAAGGTCAATGGCCAATCCTAGAGTATGATTCTGAAAATGTTAAGGATGACGAATCAAGGCTGAGAATATAACACAACTCTGGCTGTAGAGTAAGGGTACAATAAAAGAATGGGAGAAGGGAAGTGGTCCTGTCAGTACGAAAACTCTCAAACCCAGAAGACAGAGACAACGCGAATCAAGAAGCATCCTGATATATTTAAAGAGTCTTAAAGAAGGAAAACAGGGGCTTAGCAAGATTGAGCCTATTCTCTGGGCCACAGACTTGGAGAGGGAATCCTGAACTCCAGATTTCAATCCGATGGGCACAAAAAGTAGAGAAGGAAAACAGAACACACAAAATAGCCCTGCTCCAAGGTTGAGCTGTCTTGAAGGAAGGAGTTCTATGAATCGACAGAGACTGTTCATTCCACATCCTGAGAAGGTGGTCCTCTAGCTGGGCAGTGCACAAGCTGAGGGGCAAGCCCCAGAATTGAAGAGACCTGGGGGGGGAAGGGGTGGAAGCCACTCTCTGCTACCCACTCTTTCTTCACAAGGCCTCCGGTTCCCTGCAAGGTAAATTAGGACCAAAGCTCCAAGTTTTGGAGTCTGGGGGAGGGTTTGAGTCCAGTGCCCCTCCATCTTCACTCCACCTCAGAGAGAAAATTCCTGAATCTGAGAAGGAAATATCAGCGTGCACCCAAAGAAAATGGAAACATGAGGAGGGCCATTTCATCTTTTATTCTAGGGAGGAAATGAAGGTAAACTTATAGCTCAGCGAACCCCCAGTATCTCTCCCTGCCCCACCCCCATGGAGGGAGGGTGGTGTCTGGCACTGAGGAAAAGGCTCCTCAGGATTGGGAGGCAACATGGGGCAAATGGGGAACAAGAAATGAGTACCAGGGTTTCCAGAATGTGGCTGGAAGAGGTTAGGGACTAGGTTCAGTCTCTGGAAATTTTCGACGTACATGTGGGGGGTGGGGAAACGTCTGGAGGGGTCGGGGGGGGGGAGAGTAACTCTGAAACTGCATACTGGGGGCTGGGGAGGTGGCGGATCAGCACCTCTCAGTCCTGGATTACAGGGCAATTAAAGTAGGACGGGAAAGGAGGACCCCCCCCTTTATCCTACTGAGACTCAGGGCCCTAACCCACGACAACTCAGATGCTACTGGGACATGTCTGCACCCCCAATATATTAGGGTTTAAGACAAGTAAAAGGCCTGGGGAATGGGGGTCACGGACGGAGTCGCTGTTGTTCCTTCCCCTTTGGCCCCCTCCTCACCGGAGCCCCAGTTGCACAGAATGACCTGGAACCGAGGCTTGCACCCCCAAAACATAGGGGTGTGAGTCAAAGTGAATGAGAAGAGGGGCGACCCACAGCGCCTGTCCGCAAGAAGTTGCAACCCAGAGACCCCGCACCAAGCAGAAGGAAGAGCGACAGCGCTTGAAGCTTGCACCCTGATATTTGCGGGGGTCCGGGAAGAGGGGAGCGGGGCCGGAGCCCATATCGCGGCACGTACCACGCAGAGACACATGGAGGCGAATCTGTTCCGAGCCGACATGGAGAAGGGGAGGGAGACTGAGGGAAGGGGGTGGGTGGGATATCAAGGGTCCCGGGGTTGGGGGAGGGGGAGGGGCAGAGGGGCGGGGGCTGCGGCGGCCGCGGCGACAGGAGGCTGCGGCCGGAGGGGGGGGGGAACGGCGCCTGCGCAGTAAGGGAGAGCGTCACGTTGGGAGAGAGAGGGGTGAGGGGAGACCCTCTTAGCCACCAACTCCCCTGGTTCATGCTGTTTCTCTGTGGACTTCACTTTCCACTGTACTTCTATTCCGACCCCTCTACAAATAGAGACAGACTTAAATTTGCCAGTTTCTCTCTCTAGTTCTCAGGGACTCCTTATTCCATCCCATCTAATGCCCCAACCCCAACATCGCGAGACCCCTAACCATTCCAAAACCTCACTGGACATCTCGTCATTACTGGACTCGCAGAGTCCAGGGAAGCAAACAGCACTTCTCTCACAAGAAACCCCAAGGAATCTACACTGCTTCTCCCACCAAACCCCCCAATCTCAGATTCCAAGGCATCTCCTATTCTAACCAGCATAGTTCTCCCTGCAGTCCAGCCCCACCTGATAGGCAGCCCATGATTCTTCAAAACTTTAAAGAACCCACAGATCCTTGTTGTGCCCCCAAATTAGTATATGCTAAATCATCCCTTTCCATATCACATCTATCCCCCAATCCACTAACAGGGACCTTGCAGTTAGTGCAAATATTACTCTTGCTCTAATATAAATATCCAAATAACAAGTCCTCCAATTTGTTTGGGATCCCCTGTCCAAACCCCCGAATCTAGTAAGATACTCATGACTTCCTAATGTGCCAGTCTCCAATTCCACACCAGAACCCAATTTCAGGAAATATTTAATCTACTTTAAAGCAGACCCTCCAAATTCAATTGCAATCTCGTCATTTTTTTCCAAAACCCTTATAAAAAGAAATTTAGGCGGGAGGATCGCTGGAGGCCAGGTGCTCAACACCAGCTTGGGCAACACAGTGAGATCCCATCTCTTAAAAAAAAAAAAGAAATTTGGCCGGGCGCGGTGGCTCATGCCTGCAATCCCAGCACTTTGGGAGGCCAAGGCAGGTTGATCACGAGGTCAGGAGTTCAAGACAAGCCTGGCCAACATGGTGAAACCCCATCTCTACTAAAACTACAAAAATTAGCCGGGTGCGGTGGCAGGTGCACGTAATCCCAGCTACTCGGCAGGCCGAGGCAGGAGAATCGCTTGAACCTGGGCAGCAGAGATTGCAGTGAGCCGAGATCGCGCCACTGCACTCTAGCCTGGGCGACAGAGTGAGACTCGGTCTCAAAAATAAATTAATTAATTAATTAAAAGTATTTTCCTTTTCTTTCTTTCTTTTTTTTTTTTTTTTTTTTTTTTGTCTTTCTTTCTTTTCTTGAGACAGATTCTTGCTCTGTCGCTCAGCCTGGAGTGCAATAGTGTGATCTCGGCTTACAGCAACATCTGGCTCCCGGGTTCGAGTGATTCTCCTACCTCAACCTCCCGGGTAGCTGGGATTACAGGCGCACGCCACCACACCCGACTAATGTTTTGTATTTTTAGTAGAGACGGGGTTTCGCCATGTTGGCCAGGCTGGTCTGGAACTCCTGACCTCACATGATCCGCACGCCTCGGGCTCCCAAAGTGCTGGGATTACAGGTGTGAGCCACCGCACCCGTCCCCTTCTCTCCTTTTCTTTACCCCTGAGGTTCATAGATTACACCCTTTTCTGGCTACCCAGAACATCTCCACGATTCTGAATTCCAACTTTGTCGGAAGATTGCTCCAAAATATATCTTCTCCACACTCAGGCCTCAAAAAACACACACCAAAAAACACACACCAAAGATATGGCCGGCAATTTGCAATTACCCACAAGTCGGCCAGAACACTCCCATGTTCTCTCCTTCAGTTCTCTTCAGAGATTTCCATTTTCTCCCAAACAACTTAACCTGAAAGCCTCTCTTCCAATTGAACGCCCAGTTCTCCCATTGAAGGCCCACCTTTCCAGCTCTTAAAACCCAGTGAGGGGTCTCCTCAAATCGGCTGACTTCTATAAAATGCTCACACATGGTAGAAATGACGACTTCCCTAGAATCTCACCCAAGCGAGATTGACCCCGTTGATCGGCATCTGTTACATGCGCCCCCAAGATGATCCCCAATGTCCTAGTTTCATATCTGGTGGGAAGGCTTGGATCACCAGAGGATCCAAGGAGTCAGTGCAGAAGGGGCTGGACTCAAAATTCCTTATAGAATAGAAAACTTACAGGCCCTGCTTATCCACCAGTGGGCGCCATGGCCCATAAAGACCCTTCCCCATCCCCCATTTCCCTTTTCCCTCCATTTTCCGTTTCTCTGTTGCCTGGCAACGCAGCAATCAAGGACTTTGCTGTCGCCTAGCAACCGTCTCCTGGGAACACAGAGCTGAGGTAGGAGGGGTGCTCTGATGAAATCTGAACAGACCTCCATCTTAGGAAAATTGAGACGTCAGACTTCCCAACCCCCGGATTCTCCTTTCCAAAGACCCCCCGCGCCCTGAAATTACTTGGACAATAGCTCCTTAAACCCTGTCTCCTTTACGCACGGGGGACCACGCCACGCCCATCCCGGGTCAGCCCCGCCCTCATTTCGATCAGGTAACCCAGCCCCAAGGTTCCTCCCCTTTCCAAGGGTTACTGCCTCCCTCGATAGAGTAAGCCAGACTCCGCCCACCTGCCCGGGAGGCCACGCCTCGGTCCACTTCCCGCCCATTCGGCCCCCCTGCCTCGCCCACACTGTCCCTCCGCCACGCCCCTGCCGGCCAATGAATGAGGCCGTCGGCCACACTGCCCCGCCCCCGGCATCTCAGCTTTGCCCAATAAGGACCACCCGGAGGGTTTAACCGCTTCGCTCCTGGGGCTCTGGCAAATAGCCTCAGTCTTTCCCCCACTGTATCCCCACCCCCACTTGTTCTGCTCCGCCCTCCGCCACCCTCGCCCGGCCCTCCAGTCCGCCACGCAGCTTCAGTCGTCGCCGGTTACCATGGCAACGGCGGCAGCAGCGCGGGGAAAGGGGGAGGGACGGGGGCGGAGTGGGAGAAAGAGATGCTCAGAGACGAGAGATGCTGGCAGAGATAAAGGCACCAAGAAAGGCAAAGTGATCGCTGTAGAGTGGAGTTTGCATACAACACAGGGCCTAGCACGTAGTAGGCTTTCAATAAATGTTCCTTAAATTACTGCGGCAGGAGTCTAAATATAGGCAATGAAAGATGGAAGACTCAGGCAGAGCTGGAGAGCTCCACGACCGCAAAGCCTGAGCACTCCCTACCCTATCCAGCATTTGGGGAAGCAGGAGCCATGTGCCCCCTGCAGGCTCCTCTTGGGCTATCCTCCGCTGGCTGCCCTGGATAGAGATGAACCACAACTCCCAACATCGCCATGGGCAGCAACCCTCTAACATTGAGGGATCTTGTGCCTCGGGGCCTTATGGGAGTTGGAGTCTCCGTCATCCCGAAGCTGACAAGTTTTCCAGCCAACGAATGTGGCAAGCCTGGGTCTCCACGCCTCTGTAAACCCCAAATGCATGATCTGCTCTGTAAGCCTCCTTCCTTCAGGGATGCTCAACCCTGGGCACCATGGAAGAAGTAGGAGTCTGGAGTGGGTAAGGAATAAGGCCACCCACCCACCCAGAATAGCTGCCAGTGCAGGCAAGCCCCTCACCCTCGCTCCCATTTGTGTGTTCACGTGTTGGAAGCAGAGCCCACACATTCCAGCGGGCTTTCTATTTACACCTGGATACAGGGGACCACAGCCACGGAGCCTAAGGCCAACTGGCAGGCCTAAGGGCAGGAGACAGCAGGAGCAGAGGAAACCAGGCCAGAGAAACTGAGGCATAAAAATCCACCAAAACTACAGGGATGTGGGGAAGAGGCAGCCTGGGAGAAAGCCCGAAGCCCACAGAATGAGGGACAAGCAAGTCGCCCTGGTGGAGAGAGTGTGGGGGCTCCAAATCTAAAGGTCCTCAGCCCCCAATCTCTTCCAACCATCCTCACACGTGCACAATGCATGTGTACACACATGTGTGAGTTTGTGGCAGGGAACATGTGTGTCCTCAGCTCCCTCCCATGAAAAGCTGCAGTTCCCACTAAATATAACCCCCTCCCCAGCCTGTGACTCACCCGGACCCCGCCTCCCCCGGCCCCCACTTCCTGTCCCACCCCCCAGCCCCCAGCTGCCTGCCACCCGCCCAAGCCTCCCTCCACACACCAGGCATCCAGCTCTCCAGTCCCAGAGTCTCCAAGCAGAGCCTAGGTATCCGCATCCCACCAGGAGCTCGCCTGTGCTCCATCCAAGATCTCCTGCCTTTGCCAGGCTCCAACCAGAGGGACACCCTTGCACAGATCCCCACCGCTGCCAGCCCTGCCCTCCTCCTACACCTTTTCACCCCGGTAACCTCAGCAACCTCGGTCATAAGTCCTCAGGGACCCTTAAATCCTGGTGTCCTCCCCCACCTTGAGCCCAAGCGTCAGGGGTATCTGGAACAGTCCCCCCATCTGCTCTTCTCCCTCTTTCTTGACCAGGGCTAGATACAGTGTGGGAGGAGATGGGGACACTGGGCACCTGCCTTTGGGCCACCCCCAAATTGTGCACCACCTACCCGGTCCCCCTCCTCAAATCCCCTCTCTCCCTAAGCCTCTCATCCTCCTCCTCAGAGGCTGGCAAGCTCGGCTGCTGCAATCTTCTGCCTCCTGTGGGAATGCCCCCACATCCTTGCCTCACCTGGTCCATTCCCTCAGGTAATCCCATGCCAGGGCCCCAGCCCTCTGACAACTTCTAACTACCTCCATTCTATATGACTGAACCCTAAATTAACAGTTCCCTCAAATTGAGAGAGCATCCCTAAATGCAGCCACCACGAGATGCTTGTTCCAGAGTCTGAAGGCCCACCCCTTCCCTGCCAGCTAACACCCCAGACCAGTCAGGCACTCACAACCAATAACCTTTACCCCATGCCAGGAGCCCCCCAAAACTGGACAAGGCCCTTGGAAGCCAGCTTTTCCCTGGGGAGGAAAGAGGAACCCCCCCCCCCCCAGCATAGCCCACCTTCCCACATACACCAGCAGGACTTCCTTGTGAGCCAGGCTTCTCCTTAAATAAGTCTCCCTCAAACAGCGCTGGTGAACCCCGAAACCTGCCAGGCCCCCCAAACCATGGAGTATCCTAAATTTTCCATTTCCCTACAGGTACAAAGGGATCACTCCAGGGGGCACCTGTGGCCAAATCCAGCATTTTCTCAGATGTGAACCCCAAAACTAAATTAAGACCCCCAAATACATCTTACTTCTGATGCTGCCACTCCAGGGACGCCAGTCCCAGATAAGGCCTACTAACCCCTCCCCACAAACTCATGCCCTCCCCCCAGTTTATAGCCCCCCCATCATGCTTACCTTGGTTGTCACTATACAGAGACAGTCCATGTTGGGGGGCCTGGCCGCGGCGGCGGGTAAGGGGCTCTGACTTCATCGGAGTTTCGTTCCTCCCCTCCGTGGGTTCTCACCCCTCCCCCCTCCGCACCCCACTTTTGCAGGGGGGGCCAGGATGGGGGGAGGGGTGAGAGGGGAAGGAGGGGGTTGGAGAAGGGAAGGGGAGGGGAGCGTGGGAGGGGAGGGAAGGGGGCCCTAAAAGGGGCTCCCCAGTGGAGGGGAGGGGGCTTGGGGAGCACACCCCGATTCTCAGGAGGGGCGGGGGCACCGGGGGCTGGCAGCCCCGGAGTTCGGGGGCTGGGGCATGAGCTGGGGTGGGGGAGGGGAACTGGATTTCGGGGAGCCCCGGGGTAGGGGGGGGTCTTGCCAAACGGCCAGGGGCTAGGGGCCGTGGCGGGGGAGTGGGGTGGGGGGGTTGGAAACGGCAGCGGCCGAGGGAGCCGTGGAGCCGAAGAGGGAAGGGGAGAGAGGAGGAGAGAGGAAGCAGGGGGAGGGAGGGAGGGAGCTAGGAGCCAGAATGGGGGGGTGCCTTGGCAGAGTTAACTCCTTCCGTGCTGGCAGGAACCCGGATAATGGGAAAGGAGATAGAAGCAGAAGCACAGAGGCCCTGAGGCAAACATGGAGACCTGGCCAGCCACCAGCGATGACAGCAAAGACGATTGAGGCTGGATTTCATTTCTTAGAGAAGGAAGCACCTATAGTTGGGCTGGGAGCACCCATGGTTATTTGAATACTGGAGGTTGGCCACGGCAGGCAGTAGGGGGTCAGGTATGAGGGAGGGGCTACAGGAGGCAATCCCTGGGGGCCTAGTTCTCCCTCAGGTTTCTCAGGGGAAAACCTAAAAAGCCTTAGACTCTTTAGTGCCTGAAATTGAGGCAGCCAAAGAAAAGGAGGAAGAAAGGGAGAGGGGGTACAGGACCACAGAGAGTGCATTCGCGGTGCCCCAAGTCCCTGGGCCACCGACTCAGTCTTTTGTCAGCAGGGCCCCCAAGTTTCCATGTAATATTAGCAATATTTGCCTCACCCCTCCAGCCCTGCCTGCCCCTCAGGAAGTAAGGCGCTTGCCCCCACCTCCTTACCTGACTCTCTGAGAGGGAAGCCTCATAATAGTCCAGGATGTCTGTCACAGAACAGAACTGAGTTACCTCCCCATCCCAGGCCTCTGCAGACACATCACCCCTGTCATCCCCGCTGCTGTCTGGCTGGCAAGGGAGGGGCCCTTTCAGCCAAGGCTGGTCCACACTCATGGAGGACACCGTAGGCATGACCCTGCATGGGGCTCCAGCTTGGACCAAATGATTTCCAGGCTCCCAAACAGCCCCCGAAGTTCGGTAACGGACGGCTCTTGGAGGCCCAGGTCCCTCAGAAAACGGGCTACTCACCCAACAAGGCCTGGAAGAGGTCGCTATGCAGCACTGTGAGGAGGGGGGGTGCCCACCGCAGTAGTGGGGGTGCCAGGAGCCAGAGGGCTGACCTGGGAGCTAGTGTGATGCAAGGAGAATTGGGACAGGGAAGAGGCCAACACAGGAAGACGAACACACTGTCACTTCATCTCCCCAGCCTGTGCCCTTCACCCCAAGCCCTATGGAAAGATTCGGGGAGAAGGATCCCTGAGCCCCAGCCCCCCACTTCAATCCCAGACCTCCCCTCCACAAGGACCCCTGTTTTTCACCTCTTGGTCTCTGGGACATCTCTCTCTTCTCTCACTTTAATCTCCCTAATCCTCCAGGATTGGAGTTGAGCTGCTTCTCCCCACTAAATTCCAGCTGTGAGTAAAGTAGGCCATCTCTGAACCGACCAGCTGTCCCATTCCCCCAGGTCCCAGGGCACCAGCGCCGCCACCATCTTGCTCCACACAGCCTGGCCCCCTCTCCCCATAGGCAGGCAGAACCTAGCCACACTCTCCTGAGAAGCCAGCAAAGAGGGCCTCCTCACAGAGGGCTCCAGCAGCTCAAAAAGAAGCTGACCCCACCTCTCTCTCCTCCGGGGCCTCCTCTCACCCCAGTGAGAATTGCAGAAAGAGGGGTAGAAATTGTTTGGAACTTCCTGACCTAGGGCTAGAGAAGTTGGGGTTTCACCGGTAAGAGGCAGGAGAATTCCTGCAGTTCCTCTCAGGCCCGGGAGGAATCCATCTGCCTGGGCACATGGTCTCTGGAAGTAACAGAGAGCAGAGACAGAAGGGAACGTTCAGGAAGGTCTCAGAGGCTTTATTAAGGGAAGCGCAATGAACCTGGCGGGGCCTTCCTACTGGGAAACTGTAGCTGCTTCAAGAGTTAGTGAAATGGCTTATGTCTCAGAAGAATACACTTAGGGCACTCACACCCTAGCTTGGGTGCCCCCTCCCCCCCCCCACCACCATGCCCTCCCTTTTGTGTTGGCCGAGACAGATTTCATAAGGAACCTTAGAGTCTGTCTTTCGGTGCCTCTACCTCTGCCATCTACCTTACATTTCTCTTTCCCTACTTCTCTCTTCTAACCCCACCGGAGAAGCTCTCCCTTCAGTCCACCTCCATCCCTCTGGCTGCAGTGACTTAAGCCCCTTCCTCTTCTGTCCCATCCTATCCCATCACCCCGTCGGAGGACTAGACTCTAGTTCGGACGGGCGGGATTAAGGAGTTTGGGGGAGACGAGAGACGCTTGGAGATCCCCCTAGGTCAGCGGAACGCAGGGCCGGGCTCCAGGGAACTACAGCTCCCAGCATGCCCCGGGGCCCGCAACCGCCGCCGCCCGGTGCACTCTGGACGATGAGTCAGGGCTAGGAGTCCCAGGACTTGGGCGTACAGGACGCCAGAGCTGGGGTCACCGCTCCGTCCAGCGACGCCCAGAGACACTCGGAGATGCAGGCGGCTCGGATAGCCCAGAGCTTGGGGCGGCAGCTGCTGAGGCTCGGGGGCGGAAGGTCTGTGTATGGACAAGAGGGATGGGGGGCAGCGGCCCTGGGCACCGGGCCAGGACTGAACCCCCACTCCCCACAGCTCGCGGCCCACGGCGCTCCTGGGGCAGCCCCGGCCTGGCCCTGCCCGGCGGCCCTATGCCGGAGGTGCCGCTCAGGTAAGTCGCGGCAGCCTTGGCAACGGGGTGTGGGAGCAGCGGTCCGCTTAGGCGCCCGCCTCCCGCCGTCGGCAGGGGTCTCCCTCTTGGTGCTAGGTCCCTGCCCACGGCTCTGTCGCTGAAAGTAGGGGAAAGGGCAATCCAGGGTGCCCTAGGGCGAAACTAGGGGAAAGGTCACCGCTTCGCGCCGCCTCCCCGCCTCGTCTCGCCTGTGCTCCCCTTGGCACAGCGGAAGTCCCTTCCCTGGACTTGCTAACCATCTCTTTTCCCAGGTGGCTCTGGACAAGTCAGATGCCCACCTCTCTGACACTCTGAACAAGGAAAAACCGGCCAAAGCGGTAGGTACCCCCGAGGCCAGGTGGACCTTAGCCGGAGACACTCACCCCAACCAGAGTCCTGAAACTCGCCTCTCTCTGCCCAGGAATCTAAGTCCTTTGCTGTGGCGATGTTCAAAGGCCAGCTCACCACAGATCAGGTGTTCCCATACCCGTCCGGTAAGGGAAGGGGTAATCAGAGCTGGGTGGGGCCCGGGTGGTTTCCCCTGCCAGCCTGGCTTGACCAGCCTGTCCCCCACCCCAGTGCTCAACCAAGAGCAGACGGAGTTTCTTAAAGAGCTGGTGGAGCCCGTGTCCCGTTTCTTCGAGGTAAGGACTGACTCGGGGCTTGGTCCCTGGTGGGGTAGATGGAGATGTCCAGCTCAAAAGGAGCCTGGATGTGGGATCCTGTGCCTTCCCCAGGAAGTGAACGATCCTGCCAAGAATGACACTCTGGAGATGGTGGAGGAGACCACTTTGCAGGGCCTCAAGGAGCTGGGGGCCTTCGGTCTGCAAGTGCCCAGTGAGCTGGGTGGTGTGGGCCTTTGCAACACCCAGGTGAGGGCACCCCATCGCCACATCCCAGTATCTCATACTCCAGCTTGGCAGACTCAGCTCCTTTGCCATCTCTAGGGTCAAGGTCTCTTCTAAGCATCTGCCCTGGGTGCCTGTGGGATGGATGTTAACTCTCCAAACATAACACAATTTACATGCAGTCCCCTAGGGCTGAACCATGGGCCTCACCCTGGTTCCCAAGTCCTTACAGCTCTCTAAGTTGGGGACTGCCTAACAATAAACTAGTAGCAACTTGTCCTCCTACCTAGACCTCAGACCAGCATTCTCTTCTGTGCCCTTTGTACGCCCCACTTCCTTTCCCCACACTGGGGATGGCCCAGGTCAGGCACTGCCCTAGGTCAGGAACTGCCCTGCTGCCCACACTCTCCTGTTAAGGTCAGGTCCCTCTGCAGCCAGTGACAGCCCCAGATCCCTGCTTCCCCTCCAGTACGCCCGTTTGGTGGAGATCGTGGGCATGCATGACCTTGCCGTGGGCATTACCCTGGGGGCCCATCAGAGCATCGGTTTCAAAGGCATTCTACTCTTTGGAACGAAGGCCCAGAAAGAAAAATACCTCCCCAAACTGGCATCTGGTGAGGCAACCCTAGGAGACCCAGGGATTGGGGGGTATACTGAGCCTGGCACAGATTAGGCCATTTGGCACTTAGATTATCAGATGGCTGGGCATTTCGGTCGGGGGAAGATTCTGGGGAGGCATCACGGTGTGCTGGTTGGGACATGCAAAAGAAAACTGGATACTCCCAGGTGTTAAAGGGGAACTGCCTGCTGGAGGGATGGAGAAGTGGGCCGAGGGGACTTTGAAGCTCATCAGAACTTGGGGTAAAGGAGCTCTCTCCCCAACAGGGGAAACTTTGGCCGCCTTCTGTCTAACCGAGCCCTCAAGCGGGTCAGATGCAGCCTCCATCCGAACCTGTGCTGTGCCCAGCCCCTGTGGAAAATACTACACCCTCAATGGAAGCAAGCTTTGGATCAGGCAATCTGCCTCCCATTTCTCCCCTTCTCCTCCGCCCAATTCCAGGCCCCGCTGCTCCCCGTCCTCCATGCCCTGAATGTCCCTCATTCCTCCACAGTAATGGGGGCCTGGCAGACATCTTCACAGTCTTTGCCAAGACACCAGTTACAGATCCAGCCACGGGGGCCGTGAAGGAGAAGATCACAGCTTTTGTGGTGGAGAGGGGCTTCGGGGGCGTTACCCAGTGAGTGAATTTGGGTTGGGAGAGCTTAGGACTGAGGGGCAGGACTGGGTTCCCGGGCAGATGGCTGTTGCAAGTCACCCGGGGATGTGTGCAAAAGCCAAAGCAGGTGGACTGAATGTGGCCTTTGGGACTAATATGTATGCAACTGAGCTAAAGTTTTGGCTCCAGCAACCAAGTCCAACACAAAATAGGACATAGCCAGGCCTCCTTAGCCTTCAGGGCCTGGGGGTAAGCGTTGGCTGTAGCCTCTAATAGTCTAGGAGTTGTAATTCCTCCCTAGTGCATAAAGAGCGAAGGAGCAGTTTTTCCCCACTGACAACCTGTTGAACACACCCCTGCTTTCCCACACTGCCCTGACACAGTGGGCCCCCTGAGAAGAAGATGGGCATCAAGGCTTCAAACACAGCAGAGGTGTTTTTTGATGGAGTACGGGTGCCGTCGGAGAATGTGCTGGGTGAGGTTGGGAGCGGCTTCAAAGTCGCCATGCACATCCTCAACAATGGAAGGTTTGGCATGGCTGCGGCCCTGGCAGGTACCATGAGAGGAATCATTACTAAGGCGGTGAGTACCCTGCCTGAGTCCCCAGGTAACCCGAACAGTAGTCTCACTGTCCCCCTTGCCATGTGTCCCTGATCACTTGCAGGCACTCCCTACACCAGAAACTCCTCCCCTACCAGCAGCCGCAGACTTGTTAGCTTAGGTCTCCATCTAGCGTAGACTGAACTCTGCTTGTATGCAAAGCCCATCCCTGTGGCGCAAGCCCAGCCCCTCTCTAGGGAGACTGTAGAACCACACTGAACCACAGTGGGATACATGGACCCTCTTCCAGGTAGATTATGCCACTAATCGTATCCAGTTTGGGGAGAAAATTCACAACTTTGGGCTGATCCAGGAGAAGCTGGCCCGGATGGTTACGCTGCAGTATGTAACTGAGGTGAGGGCCTCCCAAGCCCCTCTTCCCCGGAGCCCTGGGGCTTTCTTCCCAGTTGGGTCAGACTACAACCCCCAGCAGCACCTGGGGCAGTGGGTCTCCAGCTTTACACCAATGCCCTAGGGGATGCGGGGAGGCATAGTCAGCTCAGCTTCTGCCGAAGGGAGAGCGCAATGATGTTCTGCTCAGGTGCCTGCCAGCAGTACCAGAAGTTAATTCTACCCCATCCCTTACGTCCACCCCTTTTAAGAAAACAAATACCGGCCGGGCGCTGCGGCTCACGCCTGTAATCCCAGCACTGTGGGAGGCCGAGGCGGGTGGATCACAAGGTCAGGAGATCGAGACCATCCTGGCTAACATGGTGAAACTCTGTCTCTACTAAAAATACAAAAAATTAGCCGGGCGTGGTGGCAGGCGCCTGTAGTCCCAGCTACTCGGGAGGCTGAGGCAGGAGAATGGCGCGAACCCGAGAGGTGGAGCTGGCAGTGAGCTGAGATTGTGCCACTGTACTCCAGCCTGGGCGACAGAGCGAGACTCCGGAAAAAAAAAAAAAAACAAATACCTGGAAGCACCTGATGAACTGACCCAGAACAACTATTTGCCTGACCTAGGCCTGACCTAACAAGCTAGGTCATCCCTAATCTTGGAGATCTGGGTGATGAACCCAAGTCTGACAAAGCCCTTTGCAATTTTCCTTCCCATGTCCCAACCATGCAACCTCAGTCCATGGCTTACATGGTGAGTGCTAACATGGACCAGGGATTCACGGACTTCCAGATAGAGGCCGCCATCAGCAAAATCTTTGGCTCGGTGAGGTCCCAGGCATGCTGGGAGGGAGTCCAGTTTGGGAGCTCAGCTCCCAAAACCAGTCTCATCTGTTCTTTGTCCCTAGGAGGCAGCCTGGAAGGTGACAGATGAATGCATCCAAATCATGGGGGGTATGGGCTTCATGAAGGTACAGGACGGTCTTCTGAGCCTCGGTTGGGCCAGGGGTGGGAAGGCACATCTCAGCAGGGGCATATAATTTGTGTGGCCCTGTGCTAGGAACCTGGAGTAGAGCGTGTGCTCCGAGATCTTCGCGTCTTCCGGATCTTTGAGGGGACAAATGACATCCTTCGGCTGTTTGTGGCTCTGCAGGGCTGTATGGTAAGAGGGAGAATTGGGTGGGGGTAGAGGTGGGGAGGACAGTGAGTCCTGACTGCTGGACCCTCTTCCCCCATAGGACAAAGGAAAGGAGCTCTCTGGGCTTGGCAGTGCTCTAAAGAATCCCTTTGGGAATGCTGGCCTCCTGCTAGGAGAGGCAGGCAAACAGCTAAGGCGGTAGGCTTAGGGTCAGGGCCAGGGGAGGACAGGGCGGTGTATGACAACTAACCAGTCATTCTCCCTCTTCCTCTCAGGCGGGCAGGGCTGGGCAGCGGCCTGAGTCTCAGTGGAATCGTCCACCCGGAGTTGAGTCGGAGCGGTGAGCTGGTAAGTGGCCAGGGGTCCAGGAGAGCCTGCGTCAGGGACTGTAGCTGACGGCCCCTCTGAGCCCTGCACTCTCCCCATCTCTTCAGGCAGTACAGGCTCTGGAGCAGTTTGCCACTGTGGTGGAGGCCAAGTTGATAAAACACAAGAAAGGGATTGTCAGTGAGTGAGCTCTACACCCTTCCACCCCTCCCTTTCCTCTCCTTGAGACTAATGCCCCCACCCCCACCCCACCTACCCGGCAGATGAACAGTTTCTGCTGCAGCGGCTGGCAGACGGGGCCATCGACCTCTATGCCATGGTGGTGGTTCTCTCCAGGTGAGGAGGCAGGTGGGGAATGCCTGAGCCGCAGGGGGCCTGGGCCTGGATCCCAGCCAGCCCAGATTTATTTTCATCTCCTGCTTCCTGCCAGGGCCTCAAGATCCCTGAGTGAGGGCCACCCCACGGCCCAGCATGAGAAAATGCTCTGTGACACCTGGTGTATCGAGGTGAGACTCGGGGCTGCCAAGCTCAGGTGAGGGCTACAGGTGCAGGCCCAACCCTCCTTCCCTCTCCCCAGGCTGCAGCCCGGATCCGAGAGGGCATGGCCGCCCTGCAGTCTGACTCCCAGCAGCATGAGCTCTACCGCAACTTCAAAAGCATCTCCAAGGCCTTGGTGGAGCGGGGTGGTGTGGTCACCAGCAACCCACTTGGCTTCTGAATACTCCCGGCCAGGGTCTGGCCCGGTTATGTGCCTTCCCTCAAGCCAAAGCCTTAGGGCCCTGGTTTGTCCCGAAGGGGGCCTAGTATTCCCAGGACTGTGCCTGCTCTCAAGAGCACTTACTGCCTCGCAAATAATAAAAATTTCTAACCAGTCATGCTTTGCTCCTGTGTGTCCGTTCTTTTCCCTCTGCTGCCTGCCTCCCTCCCAAAGAAAGGAGCCAGAGGCGTGGGGATTTTGCCTCTATTGCTTTATTTGGTGTTTTATACAAGTGACTAAAATAAATAGAGTAACAAAGGCAGCTACATGGCCCAAATCTCCCAGCTTCCTCAGGCTGCTGTCTAGGGTGCCTAACCCCAGGGTACCACTGACCACCCCCAAACCTGCACAGGGCAGGGCTATGGGTAACTGGAGGAGGAGGTCACATTCTGGGGTTAGAAGGGGCCCCACGGACGGGAATTCTTCATATAAAAGAGAAAATGCCTATTTTAAAAGTCCCAAAAATGTAAGAAACTCTATTTTAACCCCCAAAAAGGCTTATAAAAAAAAACAAAGCTAAAAATAATCAAAGGTCCCTTGTCTACCCGAGGGAAGGGGGAGGAACCAGGCACTGCTGGTGAGAGTCACAGTGGCCACAAACTCCTATAAGGCAGCAGCTGGTAGGCTGAGCCCAGGCACTGTAAGGGCAAGCACATGATGGCCAGGACACCCAGTCACACACCAGGAGCGCCAGGCCAAGCCTGGCCCCACAGTGGGCTACATAACATCCACAAAGAACTCGCTGGGATTGCCCATGGCCATGTGGAAGCTTTGGCGGCTGGCTGTCAGTTCTGGCGGCACGGAGCCCAGGTCTCTGACTGGAGGGGCCCCCGGAGGCTGCACTGCTGGAGGGACTGGAGGTGGGGGTGGGGGCATCATGACCACCATCATGGGGTTGTAGGGGAGGGCCATGCCAGGGGGTGGTCCATAGGGATGGAGCCCCGAGTGGGCTCGGAGATTAGGGGCACCCCCAGTTGAGCCTCTGGATGGAGGAGGGCCCCCATCGCCAGTCCCACTTGGTTCCCCACCCCGCCGAAGGCTGCCCCCTCGGCTGGAGGGCTCGGACTCACTGCCACTGCCGGACTTGGACTCGGGGGCCCGCTCCTCGGGCCTCCCTGTGCGCCCTGCCCCCCCGTCACTCCGTGTCGACCCACTGCTCCGGCTGCCTGTGGAGGGAGGGGAGGGGCAACTGAGTCCTCACCTAGGCTCCTCCCTGGCTCCCCTCTGATCCACCCTCAGACCCTGGCTGTACAGGTATGTGGGGATGACTTACCCTCACTGTGCTGGCTGCTGGCACTGCCCCCACCAAAGGTATAAGATGAAAGTTCATGGTAGGGTGGGGGCTGCGGGCTGTAGGGGTGTGGGGCCGGGTATTGGTAGGAGAAAGTGGGCAGCAAGGGCCAGGGGGTGGCCCCCGGCAGAGGAGCCAGGGTATCCTGGTCCGAAGCCCCACTGGAGCCATCGTTGTCATTGAGAGACAGGTTGACTAGGTCTGGAAAGCAAGGGAAGCCAGGAAGAAATCACTGCTTCAAGACGCTAAGGCCCCAAGACATGGAATGCAGAGGAACTGGGAAGTTCTCCCAGACCCACCCACGATGGGGCTCAAAACAGGGGTTCACAAGGGTCTCTGACAGGAAACTCCCATCTACTTCTGCCATGAGGGCCAGGGCACAGCCAGGGTCACCACTAGCCCATGTCTTTGTGGGACTCAGGAGGAGGTGCACCTTCCCCCAGGGGACACAGTCCTGCACCTGGCGCGTGGCTTGTCCAGCAGCGCATGGGTGGACGTCAGCCCCCATCCTCCGCCAATGCAGGACCTAGTGCGGGACACACGCTGCTCGACCATCCATGGTGGCCCTGGCTGCGGTTTCTGGGCTAGGTTTAGGGTTGGAGAGGCAGAACAAGGCAGGCAAAGCCACACTCCCAGAGTTGGGGCAGAGGGACTCACAGCTCTCACAGCCACCACTGAGGTCTCCGAAGACGTAATAGCACTGCTCAGAGAAGGTGATCTTGTTGACGGTGTGTCGGATCAGGCCGGCTTTGAGCAGCCCGCTGGCATACTTGCGGGCCTCCCGCCGCTCAGGAAAGCCCTCCACGTGATGGTAGAGCCAGTCAACCACATCCGAGCCTGGGAGCATCCACAGTGGAAAAAGGCCTCAGGTTCTCCTTCCAACTCCTGCTCTCGCCTCTGCCTGTGCCACTCCCAGCTTTGGCTGCCTCCTCCTCCCCTTCTCCAGCCACCTGCCCAGGACCCAGCCGTACCCAGAAAGGCATTAGGGATGGTGATCTTGAGCCACATGCGGTCCCGGACTTCCAGTCCAGACTCTGGAGCTGCCATGGCCTTGGTCACCGATGCCATGTCCGTATGGATGGAGAGACCCCGGCCCTCACAGCCTGGCAGAGGAGACCACAGGGAATCAAGAGTCAGGGATCACTCCCACAAAGGCAATGAGTCACACCACTGCAGGACAGCCTTCTGCTGGGAGGGTGGGATGCGGTGGGCTGGTGGCTCACCATCAGGCAAAGAGGATCCAGATGTAATGGTGCTCATGGAGGAGGAGCCCGGATAGGCTGGGAAGGTGCCAGTCAGAGCCGCAGAGTGGGACACCCAGGCAGCAGGGTCAATTGGCTGGATGGGCTCATCTGGGACAAAGATGGCCCAAAATGACCCATTCTCAGTCCCCAAAAGCCAGCCCAGTCCCTCCCTGACTCAGCCTCCTGTTCCACCTCTGCCTGGACCCTCCTCCCACCCATTCCCCATGACCAGAGAGGTCCAGCCCCAGCCTCCTGGCCGGCCCCCACCCCCAACTTCAGGCCCCCTCCCTGAGTGTCACTCACTTCGAGGGAGAGTGAAATAGGCCTGAGGAGAGGGATCCCAGCACTTGGCCACAGTCAGCACAATGGGGCTATGGGGAAGAGAAGTCCAGTCAAGGGCGCAGGGGAAGAGGAGGCCTCAGGAGGGTGGGGGCCTGAAGCAAGGATGGATTAAGAGACACAAAGAGAGGGAGAAGCAAGCACATGGCGGCTGGGCTAGAGAAGGTGAGGGTGGAAGGCACCACAATGCGGATGACTCATCAACATGGAAAACTCTTAAAAACATACTGCCAAATGAGACAAGAGAGTACACGCTGTACAATTCCATTCACAGAAAGACCAAAAACAGGTAAAATGAAACCGTGGTGTTCAAGGATACATGCAAGAGTGGTAACTATCGAGTGAGGCAAAGCTTTTCTCTGATAGCCAAAGAAGTCAGGAGAGTGACCACCCCCGGGGGAGGGAGGCATCTGGGAGCAGGAAGGGACATCTGGGGAGGAGGTGCTAGAATATGGGAGGATGGTCCTAGACCATCTCCTATTTGATGGTCTAGGTGGCAGTGACATGGATATTCACTCTAGTATTATTTGATACCTCATGCATTTGTTTCACGTCCTTTGAACGTTATGTCCTAGTACTTTTTTTTTTGAGATAGAGTCTCATACTGTCGCCCAGGTTGGAGTGCAGCGGTGTGATCTCGGTTCACTGCAACCTTCGCCCCCTGGGGTTCAAGTGATTCTCCTGTCTCAGCCTCCTCACTAGCTGGGACTACAGGTGTGCGCCACCACCCCCACTTAATTTTTGTATTTTTAGTAGAGACAGGGTTTCACCATGTTGGTCAGGCTGGTCTCAAACTCCTGACCTCTGGCGATCCACCCAACTCAGCCTCCCAAAGTGCTGGGATTATAGGCATGAGACACCGCGCCTTACTACTTATTAAAATTGCAAAACAAAACATGAAAAAGAAAAAAAAAAAGAGGACTGAGGACCTGCAACCTGCTCGGCAACTCACCCAGGCTTGTGCACGATGTCCCTCAGCACCCGCACGGCGTCGTCATTGCTCATGTTCTCAAAGTTCATGTCATTCACCTGGAAGCAGGGGAAGCAGGTCAGAGGCATGGTGGGAGACGCTGAGGGCTCCCGTGCAGGGCAGCTCGGTGGCCATACCCCAGCACACCTGCAAAAGCATGTCCCCTGGCTCAATGCGCCCGTCGGCCGCCACAGCCCCACCCTTCATGATGGAGCCAATGTAGATGCCTCCGTCTCCCCGCTCATTGCTTTGGCCCACAATGGAGATACCCAGGAAGTTGTACTTCTCTGTGGAGAGAGGCCATGTGAGGAGAGGAGGCCCCCGCCGCAGGACCCCCAGAACCCTAGAGAGAGAGGCCATGTAAGGAGAGGAGCCCCAGCTGCAGGACCCTTGGAACCCTAGAGACCAGGCCCTCCCCACGCCCTAGCCACAGGCTCTCCCCATACCCATGTTTAGCGTGACTGTGATGATATTGAGAGACATGGTGGAATCTGTGACGCTGCTGAAGGACGATGTCTGTGGTGGGAAAAGAAGGAACTAGAGTGCCCTTCAATAACCCAGGGTCAACCCTGGGGTGCTGCCAGTGTTCAGGCACCACCCAAAGCAAAGCCTATGCCCCACCTTCTCCCAGCACCAGCCTTCCCGTGGGAACCCCTCACCCTCTCCAGGCGGGGTGGCCGCTGCTTCCTCCGCCGTCGGTGGCGCTTAAGGAGGCGGGAGGCACTGCTCTGCTCCGTGGAGCTGCTGAACCTGCCAGGAGGTTGGAAGGAGAGCAAACGTAGGCCAAAGTGGTCATGGGGTCAAGAGAAAGAACGAGAGGATTGACTGGAGGAGAAGAAACGGGGCTGGGCGCGCTGGGGAGAGCTGTGCGGAGCCACACCTGCTCATGGTGTCCTCCTCGTCCGAGTCCCCCAGGCTGGTACTCTCCAGCTCACTGGTCATGAGGGTAGAGGAGCTCTCATATCCGGCCAGGTGGCGCTCCAGCCTTGAGGGGCCACCAGTCCTGTGGCCCCCAGCTGCATATGGACAGGAAGCTCAGGAACCAAGCTTCCCCCTGCTCACCCCACCAAGGCTGGGGTCTGGCCCAGCCCTTCCCGGCCCCCAGGCCTGCCCCTCACCGCCATGCTCACTGCTGTCTCTCCTGCGAGGCCGCTCCCGTCTCAGTGACACTACTGACTCGGTTTCTGTCTCAGGCTCCAGATTCTCATGGCTGCTGGACACATTAGGGCTGGACAGGCAGAGATGGTTTCCAATCCACATCAGGAGAACAGGGTTCCGGATCCTAGGCGTACCCTACCAAAAGGCCTGGGTTCCCCCTCACCTCCCTCCCCCGCAGTCAACAACCAGAAGGACTCACTGAAAGGAGGGAGGCCTTGAGTCCCCAATGCCGCTGGTCCTCTCGGGTGGCAAAGGGGGTAAAGGTGGGGCTGGAGGTGCCAGTTCTGCCCGAGGCTCGTGGGCTGGGGGAGTCATCTCCGGTTGGGGATTATCTGAGGACACCAGCTAGAAGGGTGCAAACAATAAACAGTGGCTCACCTGGGAGTCAGGGTGTGACAGGTTGCAGTAAGTGAAAGAATGAGAAAGGGTCTCGGAGAGCTGGAGAAGAGCAAAATAACCTAGCAAGTATTAGAGACTCCAGAAGGAGAAGGCTGAGGGCCTCTCGCTGGCTCTCCAAACAGATCGGAGGTGAAGAGCCAGGGCTGCTAATGCCTGGCCTGGGGGAGGGCTACAGAAACAGACTGAGGCCTGGGGAAGCTTGGCAATGCAGAGGGGACCCAGCCCTCGGCGCCTGCACCTCTTACCCAGGATACCACCCTTCCGTTGAAGCAGGGGAGGCGGGCGTTGTCATCTGAAATTTCTTCCTTCACCACTCTGCCAAGAGACAAGGTGGAGGTCAGTGAGCTGGACCAACCACCCCCAACCCCACCCCCATCAAAGTTCCTCCCAATCTTCACCTGGCTCCAGGACGCTGACTTTCTCCTGCCCTGTTCAGGTCTTCTCTTCCATTGAAAGAACTCACTCTGACACCTAAATCTCCAAACTCAATCCCCTTTCCTTATTTCTCCTCTCCGTAACACACCCTCAGGGGCATACTGCTGTTCCAAAGACTTCCTTGAGTCTGATTCAAACCTCTCAGCACAATTTCAAAGGCAATCCCCTATGCTGATGCAGCTGCCTAAGATACCTATCTAACGAGACTGGCAGGTAGCCTCCTCTTAACCCCATCCCTGTTCCTTACAAACCTTCCAAAAAGGCCGGGCACGGTGGCTCACGCCTGTAATGCTAGCACTTTGGGAGGCTGAGGTGGGCAGATCACCTGAGGTCAGGAGTTCAAGACCAGCCTGGCCAACATGGTGAAACCCCGTCTCTACTAAAATACAAAAATTAGCTGGGCACGATGGTGGGTGCCTATTATCCCAGCTACTCAGGAGACTGAGACGGGAGAGTCGCTTGAACCCAGGAGACGGTGGTTGCAGTGAGCCAAGATTGCACCACTGCACTCCAGCCTGGGCAGCTGAGCAAGAATCTGTCTAAAAAAAAAAAAAACCTTCCAAAAAAAGGCTTCGGTCCTCAACCAAGTTTCTACTCTTAAACTTTCCTTTAGTTTTCTCTAATTCATTTCTAGAAGACTGTCCTTTCTTGAGTAAAAACACCTATTAGAGGCCAGGCATAGTGACTCACACCTGTAATCCCAGCACTTTGAGAGGCCAAAGTGGGTGGATTACCTGAGGCCAGGAGCTGGCCAACATGATGAAACCCTGTCTCTCCTAAAAATACAAAAATCAGCCGGGCACGGTGGTGCACACCTATAATCCCAACTACTCGGGGAGCCGAAGTAGGAGAACCGCTTGAACCCAGGAGGCGGAGGTTGCAGTGAGCCGAGATGACACCACTGCACTCCAGCCTGGGCGACAGAGTGAGACTCCACCTCAAACCAACCAACCAACAAACAAAAACAACAAAAAACAAAACCACCCATTAGATCAAACAAACAATGGAAGCTCCTCATTAGACTGAAAGCTCCCAAGGAGAGAGCAAGCTGGTGTTCCCACTCCCCTGTGCCTCATCTGGCATAAAATTCGGCACGAAGCAATCTGCTCAGCCTGACAGATCCCAAAGCCCAGCCTTGGGGTCATCTCTCCAATGGGTTCCCTGTGGTGGACTGGACTTGCCCCTTCTTCTTAACCACGACACCAAACCATGAACACTTACTCTCATCAACACCATGTCCAGGCCACACACCACACACTGACACTTAGGCAGTAACAAGTACTGTCAACTAAACGAATAAACGTACAAAGCATCAGACTCTCTGCCCTGGTTGTTTCTCTCTCTTTCCACACACCCTTGCCCCTAAATTAGGACACCTTGTCTAATTAACCCGTTAGCCTAATATGGTCATAAGAGCCAGGATATATATCAACTTAATCCATTTGCTGTCAATGTGACAACACGGCCCAGTCACTACCAATCTGTCTCAGCATCATGTAGGATTCTTCCCAACATAACACAATCTCAGCATAGCTCAGTCCACTCTTAAAACAAATTATTCTGTATCACCATAATCTTTATAGAGTAGTCAGCCTCAATACTAATGACAATTACCATTCACCAAGAATTTATTACGTACCACACACCTGAACTAACCATTTCATTCTGTGATTTTCTCCGTGTCACACACGAGATCAAGACACAAAAATTGAATTAATTGTCCAAGATTGCATTGCTGACAACTAGAAGAACCTTGACTTAAAGCCAAGATAACTCCCAAGATAGTATCACCCTTCCCATGTCAAACAATCTTTCTAGCTAGAGTACAGTTTGTTCAGTTCTTCTAAAACCCATGCTATCCCAACTTAATCCAGCCCGCCTTCAAAAAAGCAGAGGTTGGGCCAGGCGCAGTGGCTCATGCCTGTAATCCCAGCACTTTGGGAGGCTGAGGCGGGCCGATCATGAGGTCAGTAGATCAAGACCATCCTGGCTAACATGGTGAAACCCCGTCTCTACTAAAAAATACAAAAAATTAGCCGGGTGTGGTGGCGGGCACCTGTAGTCCCAGCTACTAGGGAGGCTGAGGCAGGAGAATGGCGTGAACCTGGGAGGTGGAGCTTGCAGTGAGCCGAGAATGAGCCATTGCACTCCAGCCCAGGCGACAGAGCGAGACTCTGTCTTTAAAAAAAAAAAAAGAAAGAAAAAAAGCAGAGGTTGAGGACCCAGAGAGGGCTCAGCCCCAAAGGCCATAAACACAAAAGGGCTTTCTCTGCATTATTTACACGCCAATATAGTCCAAGATAGCCCTGAATGTCCAAATTACCCTAGGATAGCCCGATGTATTCTAACACAGCCTACAATGTCCCCATACGCAGCTGTCTGCACCAATATAGACTAGAATACCCCAATACAGCTACCTGTACTACCATGGGCCCCAACAGCCTTGTCTGCCCCCATACTGAGTGCTCCAATAAAACCATGTCTTGCCCCAAGAGAAACCAGGATTAACCAATACAGCCCAGTAGAGTCCATAATGGCCCAAGTTTTTTGTTTTGTTTTTTGTTTGGAGATGGAGTCTTGCACTGTCGTCCAGGCTGGAGTGCAGTGGCGCGATCTCGGCTCACTGCAACCGCTGCCTCCCAAGTTCAAGCGATTCTCCCTGCTTCAGCCTCCCAAGTAGCTGGGACTACAGGCGTACCCCACCACGCTCGGCTAATTTTTTGTATTTTTAGTTAGTAGAGATGGGGTTTCACCGTGTTAGCCAGGATAGTCTCGATCTCCTGACTTCGTGATCCGCCCGCCTCGGCCTCCCAAAGTGCTGTGATTACAGGCGTTACAGGACTCCTGAGAACGTACTAAACGACCAGACGATAGATCAATTTACTCAGTACAGTCTAGAATACTCCAAAATAAACCAGTATGCCCCCACCTATTCCAGTAGAGCCTAATCTTCTCTAATCTGGTTTAGGATATCCTAGTCTGTCCGTGTGCCTCAATCTATCCAAGCATAACCTTGTCCATCCTGGGAGAGTCAACCTACCTTAGCATAGTACAATCTGCTCCACCACAGGCCAGAAAATCGTAGTGTGGCCCGAAGTAGATGTGTACCCCTCCACGTCGCCCAATCCACTCTAGCAAAGCCCCCGTCGGTCCTATCTAGGCCTTGCGCTCACCCGAAATCCTGATCCATAGACTTGAAAAAGTACTTGGCGCCCGCGGGCCGCTGCAGGACGCTCTTGAAATCGCCGAGGGTGATGCGCTCGGCGGGGACAGGGATCTTCACCAGGTATGGAGTCTCTTCCTCATCCAGGTGGTAAATCACCTTCGTCTCCCCAACCCCACCGCCCCCAGCGATGCTGCCCGCCATGGTCTCGCCCGCGCGCTCCCGGGCTCCGCCGCCCACCCAAGGGGCTAATGGCCCCTGCCGCGCCTGCGCACACCCGCAAGCCGACGCGGGAGCGCGGACAGGACGGACCCAGTACTGGAGAGAAGCAAAGGGAAAAAAGCAGGGGTCGGCAAGGGTGGCGGCGGGGGGGCGGGCCGCGAGGTGCGACTCAAAGCCGCCGTTTCAGGGGCCGCCGCGCGCCACCGCAACCGACAACGCGAGCGTCCTCCAGGTCCCCGCCCACCTCTCCTCATGTCACGTGACCTAAACCCGCCCACCCGCGCTCTTCAGCCGCCCCCGTCACGTGACCCCTCCCAGTCACGTGACCACGCGACTCCTCCTAGTGTCCCCGCCACGTGATCGCTGCCTTCGGCAACGGTCTCCCAGCCCCCAAAGGTGTACCCCCGCCGAGGTCCTCCGAGCACTCAGGCTAAGCTGGCCTGTGCCCTCAGGAAGCGGACAGTTGGCGCCCACCCGGCTTTACTCCACCCCGGCGGGACCGCGAAGCAACTCTGACCCGCAGGAGTGTGCGTGCAGGGAGTGAAGGTGGGGACTGGGGGGGTTCCTAGACTCGAGTGGGGAGGGCCAAATACAATGAAAGCTCTGAGGTGGCTTACTCAAGTATCTTGGGGTGGGAGAGGTCCAGTGCTGTGCCATCTTCAGACTGGACTGTGAGAGGTGGGTTTCAGCCCCACCTCCAGCTAGTCTTCAGCCACCAAAGCCTCCCTCCCAAGCAGGACAGTGAGGGCTATAAACACAAAAGAGCCCACTCTGCTTTATTTACAACACGCAGGCTGTCTGTACAAACAGCGGCCAATATTATTAAAAACAAAAGAGGTGAGTGAGAATCGTCACCTTTCTGCTTTCCTTCCTTGCTTGGCCAGGCTCTAGTACTCCACCTTTGAGCTGCCATGCCCAGTAGGGGAAGTCCAAAATTAAAAATACAACAGGTGTAGAAGAAAATAAATGGGGAGTGAAATAGAAGAAAAGATGAGGGAGGGGAGTGCTAATATTTACACTAGAGTTTTATAGACAACTGTCCCATTCCATCCCAATTCCAATCCTGACCCAGAAAGTGATGGTGGCAGGTCCAAGAGACAGAGATTGTGTGTCTAGAGACACAGACAGCCTCCCACCCGCAACCGTAATGGGTTCAATTTCAAGTCCAGAGTGGGGAGGACGGATAGGGTAGGAAAGTGAGACACTCATTTTCAAACAAGTCTCCCTTGGGAATTCCTGCCTTGAAGTGCGGACAGTATCCAAGCTCCAGGGGGTAGGCTGAGGACCCTGAGGCTCAGTTCCCAAATCATGTCATTTGGAAGTTCCAGGCTAAAGTTGGTGCCGTCAGGGCTCTCCAGATTTGGGAGGCCCCCCTAACCGCCGGGCCTCTGGCCTCAGTTCCTTGCATTTCTGGCAATAAAAGAAGTCAGGGACGTTGGTCTTCTTAATCTTAGCACAGGAGAGGTGGATCCACGTCCCACACAGGCTGCACTCAATCATGGGCCGCCCTGCAAAGGGCTTTCGACAGTAACACGTGATCAGATCCCATGAGTCATCACCTAGGGAAAAAAAGGTTTGTTTGGTATTCTGCCTGGGCAGTTGTTGGATCCACAGCACCCTCAAACCCCTCACCCCAGCCCAAACCTCTCACCTGATTCTACCATGATGTCCTCATCCATGACCCGCATCTCGCCTTCACTGGAGCTGGCATCTCCATCTTGGCTTGTTTCAGTGCTGCCCACCTCCTTGCTTTCACTGTCAGTAGGAGGGACTCCTTCAGGGTGCCCTGTGGCAGGGGGCCTAGGAGCCTCGGGGGGTGTTGGGAGCATAGGGGCTGGGGCTTCACCCCCTACCACTGTTGCCATCTCTTCCTCCTCTTCTTCTTCCTCCTCTTCCTCCTCCTCTTCAGAGTCTGTATCACTGGGGGGTGCCTGGGGAGGCCCAGGAGGTGGGAGTCTATCCCCCCGTTCTGCCTTTTTTAACTTCCGCTTCTTGCTCTTCTTGATTCGAGATCTCTTTTCCCCATCCCCAGGAGTTGGCCGAGGCCTCCGAAGCACCCCAAAGCCAGCCCCAGCTCCTGGCCCCAACTTTCGGTTCTTTCGGTCCTTCTTTCGAGGAGGATGGGAGAGGTCCCCCTGGGAAAGGGGCACGGGGGTAAGAGCAGCAGGGGGCCGGGAGGTATGTGTCAGGGATGTGGGGGACAAAGGAGATGCCACCTTGGGCCCATCCAGATCAAAGAGAGAGTCCTTGAGCTTCATCTTCTCAAGCAAGGTAGCACTGTCGGGGGCCTGCAGACGAGAGAAAGTGGACCTTGGGGGTCCTGGCTGGGTGGGACCTGCTTGGGCTGCCCTTCTCTTGGATGACTTTGCTTTCTTAACAAAAGTCTGGATGGTTCGAAGATCTGAGGGGGCCGAGTCCCAGCCATCACTGTCGGCCGCACTCTCTCCTCGCAATGGAGAGCTGGAGCCAGAGGCTGGCCAGTCACTTTCCTTAAAAGGGGAAAGAGACCAGGGTCAGCAGAACCCCAGTGTCATCTCAGCCCCTGCACAAACCCAGCTTGAAAAGGAGTGACTAGATTTACCCCAAAATGTCCTCTACCTCAACCACTAAATCCCACTGTACTCCCAAAACTTCTCCCCATCCCAATTCCCATCAGCATGTCCTCGTGACCACTCTGTGTTACCTCCACCTTTGAGTCTTGATACCTCACCGCTGCCCCTGACCAGGGCCTGTGGAACACGGTGTCCCCCAGACCAGAGCCATATGTCCTTAGCTCTTTTTCTGTGTAGCCTCATTTGTTACCATTTTCATCTCCCTAAAATTTATCCATAAACACCTTCCATTCACAGCACCTCAAGACTGCCAAAATCTCGACCAGCGACTCCAGATCCCCCTTGCTTTTCGTTGCTGTTCAAGCTAGCTAGCCCTGCCATCCACTCCCTGCATACCAGCTTTCCTACCCCAGTCCTAAGAAGCTCCACCTTCCCTCTAGTCTTACATATTTCTAGGGGCCTCCTCCTATAAAGCAATACAGTTCTATTTGAACAACAGCCACTCTGTAGTCCCACCACACCAGCCTCAAGTCAGTAATTCTCTTGCCCCTACCTCTTTGCTAGGGGGGATGTAACCAGCATATGCCAAAACAAAACTGCAGAATTTGTTGAAATCCTCAATTGTTCTCCGCCGTTTCTCTGGTGGCTGAAAGGAAGGAGACATGGATCACATGGAAAGCCACACAGTTTAAGGGCATTCCCAGAGACACAGTCCCTAAGTAAGGCGTCTAGAAAAGGGGGGCGGGGGGCGTTGTCAGGCAGGGCTACTAGGCTGCAAAGATAGGGAAATCTCACCTGAGTCTCTGGCTTCAGGGTCGGAGGTGGATCTGGAAAAGCAATAAAAGCTGAGTCAAGACACTAGGAAACAGTGTGTAAAATTCCCCCTCTAAACCCTGTTGTTCCTAAGTGAACCCCCGGCTCTCCCAGGTCCCTCTGCCAGGCCAGCAGGCCCCCAGCTGTGTTGGATCCGCCCCTGCTCCCCCTTCCGCCCCGCGAGGGGCGGAGCTTGGGCGCGGCGCCCTCTGAGGCCTCGCTATAGCGCTCCCCTTCCCCCAACCGGAGGCCCGGCGCCCCGCCCCCCCCAACTCACGGTCTCTCTCGACTCCAGTCTACTCGGATCCCTCAGCGCCCCACCCCACCTTACCGCTCCCGGGTCCGCGTCCGGGCCGCCGCCCGCCGCCCCCGTCCTTCACTTGCGTCCAGAGCCCCGAGTTCCTATCCGACCGCGCTCCACCGCCTCAGGCCCTCTGAGACCGCACACGCCGCCCGCCGGCCCCCAGGGTCCAGGATGACCACGCCGAACCGCTCCCCGCCCTCCGGCCCCTTCTACTCGAGCACGCGGCCCGGCGCGCCCCTCACCCCCACCCCAAACACACACAGGCACACGCATCCAACGCTACTTCACGGCCGGGACAGACCCGGGAGCTCTAACCCGGACGCGGCCCCACCTGCCCCCCCCATACCGCGCTCCCCACAATTTCGCCGTCCCTCCGCCCCCATCCGGGGCTTTGGCCCCTCCTCGTTTCGAGCTCCCCGGGCTCCCCGCCGGGCCCCCCGGCCCTGTTCCGAGCCCTCTCCGGCCGCCGCCGACCCCCCCTCCGCCCCCGTACTCACCACCCAGTCACTAGGCTATGGACCCCTCAACTCCAGCCCCTTCCCCCCAACCAGCCACTCTCTCTCTCCACAGCAGCCACCGCTGCTGCCACCGATGCCCCCCTCACCCTCAGCCACTCCCAGGCTCTAACCCTCGCGGACCAGCCCCGCCCCCCCGCAAGTCGCCGGTCTTAACCCCCCCACCCCGCCCCAACACCCCCTACAACTACCCAGCTCGCCTCGCTTCCTGGCTCGCTCTCTCCACAACTACCCCCCGGTACAGGTCCGTCTGCCGTAGACAATACCCAGACCCCCTCTTCTCCCCACAACTACCTGCCCACCCCTCCGACAATCACCGGGCATTCTCCGGCGGCAACTATTCGGAGCTCCCGTACCACCGCCACAAACTACCCCACCTCGGCGAACTACCGGGCCCCTCACTCAGCCTCTTCTACGTCCTCCCTCCTGAGCAACTCCCGGCCACTGGATTTCCCCAACCTTCCAGTTCCAGGGCCCCAATCTGCCGGTGGCCCTTTCGGGCCCTAACCCCCGAGGCTCCGGATTTCAAGCTCCTATCCCCCGCACCCCCACACCGTCTGATCTCCAACTACCCCAGCCCAGTCTCCCACTCCTCTTTCTCCAAGGTCTCTCAACTCGTCGCTCTCCCACCTCCAGGGCCAGCCTCCCGACCCCCTCCCCGAACTCCCCCGCTGGGCTTCGGGGCTCGACCTCCAAGTTTGCCAATTGATTCCTCGTCCGCCCCCCCGCCGGCTCAGCGCTCCGCGCCGGTCGAAAGCTCACCTTCGGGACTGGGCTCCGCCATGGCTTCCAGCATCGCCCCCTCCCCTCCTCCCGGTCCGGCGCCCCCCTCCCCGGAGCCGGGGATCCCGGTGCCGCCTCTAGTGCTCGATGCTCCCACTGCTTCGCTCCACAGAAGTGTCCGCCTCAGCCCGGTTGAGACTCGAGTCCGCTAGCCGCTGCCGCCACCTCCCTCTACCACTGCCTCCCGCACTCCCGGACCGGGCCCCCTCCCCCCGCGCCGCCGGCCGCCTGCTCCCTCCTCCTCCTCCTCCTCCTCCTCTCTCCTCCCTCCCTCCTCTTCTCTCCCTCCTCCCTCCGCTGGCGCCGAGGCGCAGTGCACCAAGGGTTTTGTAGTCCGTCCGGGGACAGCGGGAAAGGGACCGCGTGAGCCTCCGGAACTTTGATTCCCAGAAAGCCACAGGCTGGCGCAGGCGCACCAAGCCGCTCCCCTCCCCCGGGGAGTGGCGGGGAGACCTGGAGCCGGAGGGGAGAGCGGAAGTGCGCGCGCAGGCCCCTGGGAGATGTAGGCTGGGCGGGACCAAGAAAGAAGAGGAAGAAGGGATTAGAAGTCTCGGCCACCATACTGCCTCGTTCTGCAGCTTCTTTCTCCCCCGAGGGACCGCCCCACTTCCGGCCTGCCGGAGAAATGATTGCTGGGAGATGAAGTATTCCTGGCGATCATGGCTCGCCCTCCCAGTCTTCTCCCTCCCTGATCCCACTCTGCTGGATCCCACACACCAGAAAAGTCTAGCCAAGTGACATGCAACTGAGAACAGCCGTTTTACTAGCTTGCACACATGAAAATATCTTCCTTAATTAGAATGTTCTAGCAAATGTGGATGTTCACCTAAAGCAGGTACTTTGGAACTTTCTCCACAGGAACCCACAGTAAAAAAAAAAAAAAAAAAACATGTTTTACATGAGCATTTTTAACATTCAGTTTCACATACATGTCATAAAACTAAAGTTTCATGAAATGATCCTCAGTATTCCATTCCATCACAACAGATGCACCCTCTTTTTGCAGACAGGGAAAAGCCCAACATGGACAGAATAAACCAAAATATACTTCTATTCCTCCACCTTGTACCCAATACTCTTCTTTCCCCACCACTGAAACCCACTGACACCTTGGAAAGACTAAAAATCAGCGGGACAAGGGGAGCAACACAAGGCAAAATTCAGTTCAACTTGGTGGTTTCCTCTTTATTGATGTGCCTCCTACCTTTCCCCCCACAATTTCAGTCCCTTCCAACTACCCCCAAAAAAGAAGGTAGTGAAAGGAAGGGATTGCTGGGGTTCTGAGCCCCTTGGGCAGTCAGAAAGGGAACAGAAACCAAAACAATCACTGGATGTGACAGAGACTGACAATCAAGAAGTCTAAAGCAGGATGGGAAAGGCAGGCAGAGAAAGGGGAAGAAAGGAGAAAGGAGAGATACAAGATGCCAACTCCACCATTACCCCTCCTGAGAGAGGCTGGGGAGAAAGCCTCAAACATTAAGAAGTGCCCGTCCTGAATAAGGGAGGTGGTGTTTGAGCTTGAAGGAGGAGGAGGTCAAGCAAAGGGGGCCACCTCTCTCTTTGTAGAACGAGACCCCCTCCAGCTGAGGGACAGCAGCTTCACAGACCGTACACACTTTCGTCACTGTAGGCAATGTAGAGAAAGAAGTCTTCTTCATGGTGTTCCTGGGATGAAGGCAGAACACTGTTCAGCAACTGGGCTCCAGTTACTTAAACCAACTACGACCCAGACACTTTCTTCTAGAACCAGAAACCAGTGCCCGACTCCTTCACTGACTCCAAGGCCTAGCACACGAGCAACATAATCTCTGCAGTCCCGGGCAAAAAGGCCTCAAACTGTTTTCCGCTGCTTTGGAATGAGGAGGGAGACTGGGAAGAGTCCCTAACAGTTTCTCTAGCTCGCTGTTCTCTTTCCTTCTCTCTACTCCTACTGTTCTGTTCCCACCCCCAAACCACGGCTATTATGAAATGTTAAGGCAAGCGAGGAAGCTAGTCCAAAACTACTGATGTAACAACACTTTCTTCCCCTTACGCTCTTCCAAGATTCCTCTCCAAAGCCTCCACCACTTCCCAGTCACCATACCTGGTAGAGCTGACCCATTGTGGCACTGGTGGGTGGAATGACATTGTTGACAAAGAAAAACAAGGCATCCTCAGCTCGGAGATGAATTCGCTTCCGGATCAAGAAGTAGAACTGACCAACTGCAAAAGATACAAGGTGCAAGAAAGTCACAGAGGTCAAAAATGCCCTCAAAAGAACAGCTGCTAGGTGGAGCCTTCTCCCACAGAGACTGCACTCCCACCCACAGGAAGCAAGCCTGAGCCTTGGGTCAGGTTCCCACCTGTGAGATCAGAAGGCACCAGGTATTTCTTTTTGTCCAGGTCTCCTATCCGAGCTTTGGGAGCCTTTTCTACTATCACCTGATAAAGAGATGAAAATTAGGAGACAGAAGGAATGCAGCGCCGAAGCTGCACCTGTCAAGAACTCAGGTAACAATATTCCTAGTACCTAAATCTACCCCAGACTCATCTCTTTGTCTTTGTACACGCGGTGCAGCACTGAGTCCCAGAGATCCTGACCTCGCTGACTGGAGCTTATTTAAATATCCAGGATCCATCCACCAAATAGGGCGTCACCATAAACAACTATCTTAATCAGACGGAGATGACTTGTCTGGGTCCACTAGTGATTCAATCTCGCAACCTTAGCTAGTTGGGGGGATGGCCATTTGAGGCTCAGGCTGTCAAACTCTCTAAGGCCTCCACTCACACAAATACTAAGGTTTCTGTCTCCTGTCCACATCCCTCTCAACCCCACGTCCACCACTACCCCACTCCTTTCATCCTCGATCCCAAGGACAGCAGTTTCAGGCTCGCTCCCAACCCCACCACAGCCAGCAGCCTGATCCCCGCGCTGCCCGTCCCAGATCCAAGGCCAGGCTGTGGCGTCAGCGTAAGCGTCCCGCGCCCTCGGCCCTGGCTTCTGTCCTCACCGGCACCCGGTCTGGGTATTTCTTTCGGATTTTCTCGCCCTCAGAGCGGCGTTTCTCGAACGGATGCTCTTCTTTGTACACGAACTTCATCCTCCCGGGAACCGGGCTGGACCGGGCTGGGCTGAGGGAACCCGGGGGGGCCGGGACGGGGGGCGGCGGCGACGGCGGCGACGCGCGGGCGGATTCAGCGGAGCGATCCACGAATTTGCGCCACTTCCCTATTCACCAACCCCGCCCCCGACTATCGGGGACGGCCCCCCCACTAAGATACGGCACTACCTCAGCGGTGCTAACGCTGCTAGCGTAGCACCACCCACTGACCGGCCTCCTCACGCCATTAGCGTAATCGCTTTGGAATCAAATTGTGGGCTACGCAGGCGACGTAGCAAAGACGGTTGGCTTTTGCTCATGGAAAATAACTCTAACCCTGTTCCCCAACCTTCCCCCCAACGAAGCTAGGGCTGAAGAGGGAGTAAGATATGGTAATCATCATACGAGACTTGCTGCTCCAAGTTCCTTTCGGAAACAACGTAGAGGAACAGCAGACAATTACAAGGTTAGCTATTCACGAACCGTATTGCTACGCTGAAGGCGGCCGTTAACACCAAAACAAAGTAGTACCCAAGTGGCCGAGATGATCTCCAGAAGAGGTCAAAAAGAAAACAGATGTTTGGAGAGAGATACAGAACGCTTAAGTGCCAAGAATGAGTAGACCAATAGGGACTGGAGAGGAGGTTGGAGGGGTAGGGACTACGCCAGCGCGGAGGAACACCGCAGGGTTGCTGAGTGAAATCATGTGATCTCAAAGAGGGCGGAGCGTCACGTGGCGAGTGCGCGAAGTAGGGCCGGCTGGGGAGGGCGCCGGGAGGTGGAGCCGGCTGGGCGACGGCGGGGAGTGGGGACCGACGCCTCCCCGGACAGCGGAGGTCGGGGGTCCAGCGCCCGCTTAGCCTGTCCACATCAGTACCCCGACGAAGCCCGACGTTTCTTCAGCTCTACGCCCTTTGGCCGTCCAGGTTTCTCCTTTCTTGCTTTCTAGCCTGCTGCTCCGAAGGTATCCTTCCACTCCCCACCAGCGCGCACATCCTCGGCCCTTCCCGCCAAAGCATCTGGTGGCCCCATTCATTATTGTATCCCCATACTCAACACCACCTTTCCCCCTGCCCCTTGAGTCCATCAGCAGTCTCTTCCCCCTCTGCCCGGGGGACAGGGTGCATGTAAACAAAGTTCCCTCCCTTCACTTCCCAAAACCCCAGAGAGGGACCTAGGGCCGCTTTGGTTTCAAAGTTATAATGCATGGTTTAAAAGAGAGGAAAGGAAAAAAAGACACAAAGCTGGTTACAGGTCTGAGGGAGTCTAAGGAGAGAAAAATAGAAGGAGAGGAAAGGGGGGACAAATTTAGGGAAAATCCAGTGGCCCAAAATCCCAGTATCCCACCCACAGCCCAGCCCTTGGAGCAGGAGTGAAGAATTAGATCAGTTTTGTACAAGAGTTTAAAAAAAAAATCCAATCACAACAAAGCTGACTTGGCTTCTCTTTGAGCCTCCTGGATCACCGTATGTCTGTCACTCTGGCCAGTCCTGCCTCTTCACACACACTGATTCGGTCTCCTAGGCTTCCGCCTGTATCCCAGTCTGGGGGTTCCAAGGAGTGTGAACACGAAGTTAAGAGTGAGGCTGCTTCAGAGCCCCCGGCCCATGTGTCCATCCAGACTCCAAGTGGAGTGTAGGGCTCCCAGGGCAGAGGAGTGGGAGGGGCAGACCCTGCCCAGGCAGTCCTCACATTGGACAGGGCATCAGACGGCATCCCAAGGGCTCATCCTCCCTTTCCCCCCCACCCCAACTCAGGTGGAGGGGGAGCAGCTGTCACCAGAGCCGATGTTGGTGAAGGTTTCGGCTCAGCACGGAACGAACATCAGCGGTGAACCTGGGGTAACAATAACTTGCATTGGTAGAGTACCTTATAGTTGATACCCTCACAACACTCATGTAAGGCGGCATCACTGGAGATGTGGGGCCTAAATTATCACCATATTCATGATTAGATAGGTTCAATTTGCCCACAGGCTACTCGCTAAAGTGATGAGCTTTTAAGTAAGAAGACCTGGTTCCAAATGTTAAATTCTTAAGGGAAGAGAGTTAAAACAGGACAAACGTCTTTTATTCCCTCTGAGGATCCCCCACCTCCTCCTTTCTTCAGATACCCAAGTGTCCAGAGCCCACTTCCCTTACCTGAGGGCATCCAGCATCGGGAGCAGGTTGAGAAGGGCTGTGTCGCTGGGGTCACTGAACCACGATTTGATGGGGATGGCATTGTCTAGAGTGGGTGAAAATGCAGATGAGGAGAAACAGAATTCAAGAGACTGGGTGTTTTTATCTTCTTGGAGGGAAGGAGGAATTATTATTAAAAACATATACCTCCCACTACTGGAAGTCAACAACCTAAGTAAAAAACTTTCCTGATTTATGTTCCAATATTAAGTTTTAATCACCAGGTCTCATACTTATTGATGCTTCTAATCAAACTAACTGCCATTGTGCCTCACTTGAAACACACTTGGCCAGATGCAGTGGCTCACACCTGTTATCCCAACACTTTGAGAGGCCGAGGTGGGAGGATCACTTGAGCTCAGGAGTTTGAGTCCAGCCTGGGCAACACAACGAGATCCCTTCTCTACTAAAAATCAAAAAATTGGCCAGGGGTGGTGGCTTACGCCTGTAATCTCAGCACTTTGGGAGGCCAAGGCAGGCGAATCACAAGGTCAGGAGTTCAAGACCAGCCTGGCCAACATGGTGAAACTCCGTCGCTACTAAAAATACAAAAAATTAGCTGTGCATGGTGGCAGGCGCCTGTAGTCCCAGCTACGTGGGAGGCTGAGGCAGGAGAATCGCTTGAACCTGGGAGTCAGAGGTTGCAGTAGGCCAAGATCACGCCACTGCATTCCAGCGCGGGCGACAGTGCAAGACTCCATCTCATAAATAAATAAATAAATAAATAAAGCTGGGCACGGTGGTGCACGCCTATAGTTCCAAATACTGCGGAGACTGAGGCAGAAGGATCACTTGAGCCTGGGAGATCGAGGCTGCAGTGAGCTATAATCATGACGCTGCACTGCAGCCTGGCCAACACAGTGAGACCCTATCTCAAAAATTAAAAAATTTATTTTTTAATTTTTTTTTTGAGATGGAGTCTCACTCTGTCACCCAGGTTGGAGTGCAATGGTGCGATCTCGGCTCACTGCAACCTCCGCCTCCCGGGTGCAAGTGATTCTCCTGACTCAGCCTCCCGAATAGCTGGGATTATAGGTACACGCCACCACGCCTGGCTAGTATTTTCTATTTTTAGTAGAGACAGGGTTTCACCATGTTTGTCACGCTGGTCTCGAACTTCTGACCTGTTGATCTACCTGCTTTGGCCCCCCAAAGTGCTGGGATTACAGGCATGAGACACAGTGCCTGGCCAAAAATAAATTTTAAAAAAGAAAAAAATGACATAAGAAATCTGACTTATGAAATGGATGTATATGGTATCTCACTTGAAACAGAAAAATAACTTGCATTTGGACTTTTCGCAAACTAGGGATGATCTAGGCAATCCCAGCTCTCAAGGACCAAAGCCCAGGTCTCCTGGAAAAATACCTTCTCAGAACCATGTTCTGGTCCTGCCAGCCTTACCACCTTCCCCCGTACCTGGATGGCTCCTGTAAGCCCCTGGGGAGTTATCCAGGATCACAATGCTGGAGAGGTCACTGTGGACCACAGAGAGGTCCTTGATGTAGCTGCCCAACTCCAAAGTGCAGTGCTGGAAGGCAGGGGATTATGTAGTAGGCCTCTCTCCAGGATACTTTCCTGAAACCCAGATCCCTCCCTGGTGGCCTCCTTCCCAAGTCACGCTCTTAGACTGGGATTCTAGCTTACCTGTCTGTAGTATCTCCTCTTAAGAATGCTTCTGCTATTGTCCAGTTTATCTGCCACAGCAGAGCCATAGATCTCCATGCTTGCTGTAAACACCACCAGCTCGTACCACTGGCTCACCTGAAATAGATTGGGGGAGAGGGCGATGCCATACAAGGTGATGATTCCTTTAGACATACAGTTATCTTTCAGAAGGGCAACAGCATAGTCCTTCAGGCCTTCCATCAACATCAAATGTCTTGGAGGACATGAAATTCTGAACTCCCAGCCCAAACCTCCAAACTCAGTGTTAGGCATCCTACACTCTTAAGATTCAGAAATGCAAGCAAAAGAGAAAGATGCTGGCAGAAAAGAATTACATCAGCACAACAGATGAACCCCAAGTACTGACAGCCACTTCCCCACCATTCCACATCCTCCCCTCTCAAAAACTGCTCTTACCCATTTCTCCTCACCCCTTCCTCCAAATCCTCCGAATCCCCAGAGCCCTAAAACCATCCCTTCATTACAGAGCTCCCTTTAGCTCTCCAAAACTCACCACTTCCAGGAAGAAATCCACATGGGGCCTCTTATGTACAAAAAACCGGACAGGATGTTTGTCTATTACCACCTATAGAAGAACAGATGGGCTGGGGGAAGTCATGACCACCACAACCCAGGCCTGGAAAACGCCCCACCCACCTGCTTCCCTCCTCCAGGCTGACACTGGTGCCAGTGGATGGAGACAGATGCTCTGGGACTGGGAAAGGGAATCCGGGTCTGGGCAGAGGAACAGATGGAACCATTTCATCACTCCCCACCACCACACACCTTGAGGATGAAGTCAGGAGGCGTACCAGGCCGGACTGTGGGCCTCAGGACCCCATCATGGTGGGAGTGAATAAGTGTCTCATCCAGATCCAGCACCAGGATCTTCCTCTTCACCTGGGCTGAACCACATGGGGAAGAATAGTATTGACCAACCTCTGGCCCAAAGCTGGCCCCTACTTCACCCTAAAGGAGGCTTCCCACCACATACTTACCTAGCCGATTCCGGGACACAGGAGATAAGGGGAGGATATCATATCGAACAGTTTGGTACTGAATTACCTAGAAATAGCACAAAAGAAGATTGAAACCCTTGATAAGGAAGTCTTCCCCAGTAACAGTAACAGGGAGCACATACTGAACATTTACCACAGGTACTGTGTATGTAATTTAGGATTATTTCTTCTTTTTTTTTTTTTTTGAGATGGAGTCTCACTCTGTTGCCCAGGCTGGAGTGCAGTGGCGCGATCTTGGCTCAGTGCAACCTCCGTCACCCGGGTTCAAGCAATTCTCCTACCTCAGCCTCCCTAGTAGCTGGGACTACAGGCGCCCGCCACCATGCCTGGCTCATTTTTGTATTTCTAGTAGAGATGGGGTTTCACCATATTGGCCTGGCTGGTCTCAAACTCCTGATCTTGTGATCCTCCTGCCTTGGCCTCCCAAAGTGCTAGGATTACAGGAATGAGCCACCACGCCTGGCCTTTTTCCTGTAATCCTCAAAACAACCCTAATATTACTGTTATTCCTGTTTTAACGTTAAAGAAACTGAGGCCACACAGGAATTATCTTAAGTTGTTTCTCTCCCTAATTAAAATGAAAACTCCATGAGAATATGATTTTGTCTAGATCATGGCTGTATTCCCAGTTCCCAGAACACTACAGCAAAGGTGGTCAGTTAATATTAGTAGAATCAGCCAGGCATGGTGGCTCATGCCTGTAACCCCAGCACTTTGGGAGACCAAGGCGGGCAGATCACAAGGTCAAGAGATGGAGACCATCCTGGCTAATATGGTGAAACCCCGTCTCTGCTAAAAATACAAAAATTAGCTGGACGTGGTGGTGCGTGCCTGCAGCTCCAGCTACTCAGGAGGCTGAGGCAGGAGGATGGCTTGAACCCGGGAGGCAGAGGTTGCCGTGAGCCGAGATCAAGCCACTGTACTGCATCTAGCCTGTTGACGGAGTGAGACTCCGTCTCAAAAAAAAATAAAAAAAATAAAAATAGTAGAATCAATGAAGTGATAGAGCCAGGATGATACCAATGTAGTTCAACCCAAGAACCTGCCCTCTTTTTTCTTTCTCTTTTTTTTGAGACGGAGTCTCGCTCTGTCGCCCAGGCTGGAGTGCAGTGGCCGGATCTCAGCTCACTGCAATCTCTGCCTCCCGGGTTTACGCCATTCTCCCGCCTCAGCCTCCCGAGTAGCTGGGACTACAGGTGCCCGCCACCGCGCCTGGTTAGTTTTTTGTATTTTTTAGTAGAGACGAGGTTTCACCGTGTTAGCCAGGATGGTCTCGATCTCCTGACCTCGTGATCCGCCCGTCTCGGCCTCCCAAAGTGCTGGGATTACAGGCTTGAGCCACCGCGCCCGGCCTCTTTCTCTTTTTTTTTTTTTTCTCGCTCTGTTGCCCAGGCTGGAGTGCAGTGGCATGATCTCAGCTCACTGCAACCTCCACCTCCCAGGTTCAAGCAATTCTGCCTCAGCCTCGTAAGCAGCTGGGACTACAGGTACGTGTACCACACCCGGCTAATTTTTGTATTTTTAGTAGACACAGGGTTTCACCATATTGGCCAGGCTGGTCTTGAACTCCTGACCTCATGATCCACCCGCCTTGGCCTCCCAAAGTGTTGGGATTACAGGCGTGAATCCCCGGCCCGGCCGAAGCTGCCGTCTTAACTATGATATTATCCTGCTACACTGAACAAAGAAATGACCCCCACAATGCAACCTTCACCCCAAGAATTATTTGTAGCAACTACCATCATCTCACATTGGGAACTGAGAGCCTCAGATTCCCTAGTGCACAGGGAGTAGGAGTCAGGAGGAGATTCCTGGTCCTTAATGGGAATATAGAATAAGGGAATCCAGAGGTTGTCAGGTCAGCTAAGTTCCTCTGGCTAGAAGCCACCAGGCCTATTTTAACCAGCCACCTGTCCACTTCTGTCTCTTCTAGCCAAGTCACAAGTTCAGAGAACCTCAGCCCTCTGAACAGTCCCCTTATCCTGGTACCCAGGGCGAGGCAAAGAATACTGGAAAGCCCCTGCCAGGCTGACTGGCAGGGTTTGGAGAAGGCCAGAGTGAAGTCAGGGCCGTAAGTGAGAGGTGAATAAGGGACAAGGACGTCACCACCTCATCCTTCCAGCTCTGCTTCTCCAAGCCTTCTCTAGGGGTTCCTATTTCCTAATACACACATCTCCCCATTGCAAAGACTGGCAATTCCCTCCTCCACACTTTTCTTCAAAGGCACAAATCCTCTTCAGTGCATACCTAGGCCCCAAGCCACACCAGAACCAGGCTCTCCCTTGTAAACCCAAAGGGCTCTGTCCCCCTAGTCAAGATCTGCCCTTCTTTTCTCTCTGGGCCATGATGAGGTCCGAAACAGCGCTGGTGTCTAGCCTTGCTATCTCGGGTTGCATATGCTGGGCATGTAGGGAATGCTCCAAGCATCTGCCAGAAAGGGGGAGGGGAAAGAAACCAGATTGGAAGGGAAGGGAGGACAAAAGACTGTGGGGTCAGTGCTGCCCAAAGGAGAGCAATTTTGGAAGTAACCTGTGGATGAGCTGAAGCACCACTCCCTATACCCAGAAAACTGATGTGTTAGAGCGAGAACGTCAGAGAAGATGGCAGTCAACCCATAAAGAAAACCCCAAGAGGCCGGGCGCAGTGACGCAATCCCAGCACTTTGGGAGACCAAGGCGGGCAGATCACTTGAGGTCAGGAGTTTGAGACCAGCCTGGCCAACATGGTGAAAACCCATCTCTACTAAAATTACAAAAATTAGCCAGGTGTGGTGGTGGGTGCCTGTAATTCCAGCTATTCGAGAGGCTGAAGCAGGAGAATCGCTTGAACCCAGGAGGTGGAGGTTGCAGTGAGCCGAGATCACGCCACTGCACTCCAGCCTGGGCGACAAAGCGAGACTGTCTCAGAAAAGAAAATAAAACCCCAGGAGACAGCCCCACATATATCCCAGCATCTCTGACTCTAAATTTTCTTGGCTCCTAGCTCTTGTCTCCGGGCCACAGCCTAGAGCCACAACCATCCTGTACTGTTCGCGCCCTAAATCCGGAAGTGGAAGCAGACTGGTAAAGGAGAGAACGAATCCAAGACCAGACCCATTCTCCCAAATCAGTTAAGTCAACCACCACTACCACTGAGGGCTTTCTGGAAATTCCCTGGACCCCAGGTCACCCCAACCTGGGTTTATTCTTTCAAACTGTATTGAGGTATGCTAAGGGATACAGACCAGAGTACAGACCCAGAACCTTTGTCTCTGCTTACTAAATTCTCCCCAGACTCCTTCCGAGGATTCTCCCTGGTGGTGGTGAGACCACAAGAGCACATTCATTTAGAAGTGCTGTTAGCTGAAGGAGCTCTGACCTTGGAGAAAAGCTAAGGGGGAGGGGACCCAGAGATGCTTGGGTCCATTGAGACAGCACCCCTCAGAGTGCTAGGCTCTCCTGGAGAAGCAAACATGTCCTCAGATTCAAGCCCTACAACTGACCAGCGCTGTCCTCTGACAGGGACACCCAAACTTTAATGGTGGGCACAGCACCCACCTTGAACTTCCTCCCACAATTAAAGAGGCCCATCATAAAAGCAGCTGCTTTAGTCCTCTATAAATCCAGGTACCTACACTCACACTATGAAATAAATTTTCAGTCTTTTTGGAAGAGTTCTCTTAATGGGAACCTCAGGGGTTTCTCCTTCACACCCAGGGCCAAGTTCCAGTCCTTGTTTGTAACAAGCCCTCCCACCCACCTCCACCCTTGACACACAAGTCTGTCTCTCCCTTGTTATGGGACTAAACACCGAGGTTCCAAATAGGGTCTTTCACAAGCCCACATCAACAGATCTGGCTGTCATCAAACAGGTGTTCCCCGCCTCTGGGTTTCTTTAGCAACTCCAGCTTTCTTAAAAGAGCGCCCCACCCACCACCTTAGTCCCTAAGCGTTACCAAATCCTGACCCATCTAGCCCCATCAAAAGCCCCAAGGGCTAGGTTCTATTACAAGGGTCTCCGTCCTCCCCAGCCCAAGCCCCGCTTAGGGTGCCCAATTCTCTGGCGAGAAAAGCCCCTGCCAGGACTCCCTTCCTAGGCCCAAACAGAGGCCTGACACTCCGAAAACCCCTGACCACCACGGACGGACGTCCCCAACACCGCCAGCGCCCACCCTGGCTCACCGTGCGGATCTGCCTCCGCAAAAGGTAAATGAAGAAGCTCCAGAGCTTGGCGGCGAAGGCCACGAACGTGCGCAGCCCCAGCAGACACTGCGTCCGCATCATCCCGATGACCCCGGCACCGCCGGCCCCGGGGCCCCCGCGGCCCAGCTCCGCCAGCCCCCCGGGGGCAGCCCCCCGCCGCCGGGAGGGGGAACGGGGGCCCCGAGTGGCAGGAGAGGCTGCAGAGAGGGGCACGGAGCGGGCGGCTCAGAAAGCCACCCCTGGCGAGGGGAAAGCCCAGCGGAACGGGGAGCTGGGGGACAGGCGTGGGCAGCCCGCGGGGGCCCACATGGGCTGGGAGTGGCACCGACGGCTTCGGGGAGGTTGCAGGCCGAGACAGGTCGGGCTAGGATGGGGTCCTCCGAGACCAGGAGGGAAGGGGAAGGATAATTGGGGGAGGGGGCAGTGGGGGAGGGGGCTAGGGAGAAGGGAGGAAGGGAAAAGGGAGGGGGGGGGGAAGGGGGGGGAGCGGGGAGGGGCCCGCGGGGCCCGCGCGCGCGGGGGGGCGGCCCGCGGGAGGGGGGGGGGGGGGGGCAGTGGCGCGCAAAGGGCCGCGGCAGCGGAGAACGGCCCTGCAGAGCGAAGGAGCAGGGAAGGAGGGGGAGGGGGAGCCGAAGGGCGCGGAGCACTGGGCCGGAGCGGCCTCCCCCTCCCCGAGCTCGGGGGTCCTTTAGCCGCTGGGGAGTGGGGCTGCAGCCTCTGCAGCTGGGTTTCCCACTCTGACAGGCGCCATTTTACCGCCCAAAGGACTCCCTCCTCCTGTCTTTCCCCCTCTCTTCCCCTTTGACACTGCTTCCGGTGGTGACGTGTATTCGCTTAACCGGGACTAAGTTCCCCCTGCGCGGTCTATGGGGGTAGGTATAAGGAAAGCCAGAAGCACTCCTAACGAGGCTGCAGTATTGCGCACGCGCAGAAGGTGGCTGCGGGGCGGGGCCTGAGGCGAAGCAGGCCCCGCCTCAAACTGCGTGGGCGGGGCGGAGGACGTCACTTGGCCGCGCAGTTAGGACCCTCGCGGGGGGTTTGTGGGTCCTCTTCCCCTCCTACTGACAACTGCCCCAACTGCTCTTCCCGTCACGTTCACAGTGAAAATGTAGAAGGAGTCGTTGTCCATACGACTGTGCGCCAGGGCTCGGGGAGGGGCACCCTCCTCGTGAGCGCCCCCCTGGAAATAGTGAACATAATCACCTCTCATTCCAGACTACGTTAGGTCTTAATGGTGGGAGGACGCCCGAGTGCCCCGCCTGTTTCACTCCGAGGGGGCGGGACAATGGGTCGTGACGCTATCAGAGGGCGCCAGAGCAGGGATCGGACGCGAGTTGGGGATGTTGGACTCGCTGTTATCCTTCGGCGGCCTGGTGCTGCTTCGGGGTGAGAGCCACCGGCACAGCGGGGTTCGGGTCTGGCTGAGGGGACGGAAGTGGAGAGGAAGGGCCGTGGGTCACAGGCTAGGTGTGGAGATCGCGACGGGTTCGCGAAGGTGGTAATCTTAGTGCCCTCACACTCTATCCGTCCCTCGCTGTGCAGATTCCGTGGAGTGGGAGGGGCGCAGTCTCTTGAAGGCGCTCGTCAAGAAATCTGCACTGTGGTGAGTATCCCACGGTGTCTCCTCAGCCTACCCTGGATAGGGAACCTGTGCCCACTCTTTGACAGTCCCCCCTCATCTCTGCCTTAGTGGGGAGCAAGTGCATATCCTGGGCTGTGAAGTGAGCGAGGAAGAGTTTCGTGAAGGTTTTGACTCAGATATCAACAATCGGTAAGTACCAGTTGGAAAATATTTGATTAAATTGGAGACGTCTATTGCTAAGGAAATTTATTTACAACAAGCGCAGAACCTGGTATGTAGTAGCAGTTCCTTAAATATTCATTGAAGAATTGGATATGGGTCTTTCAGAAGGCAAGAATTAGTAAGATGAGTAATGAGGAATGATGAATATTTGGGGAATCCAAAGCAAAGATCATAGAAGTTGAGAGAGAAATAGCCTGGAGATAGGGAGAACATGTGGGAAGGGTATTGCGGTAGTAATCCATTAATCCAGGTTCGCTATTAAGGTGCATGTGTACCGAGCACCAACTATAAACCAGGTGCTGTGCAAGATACTGGAGCTGGCAGTGAATGAGACAGACCTGTTCCTGGCCTAATGAATTTTAGAGAATAATGGTGGAAAGTGATAGAGGCCTGGTTTAAGGCAGTGGCAGTAGAGATGGAAAGTTTAGAACACATGTAAAGGACTTCAGTGGGTAGCATTTCCAGGATTTATTGACTAATGTGGGGGGAGAAGAAAGTATTGAGATAAGGAAGTCCCTAAACCCAGTCATGTGCCTGATCAGGAGACATTAAGAACCATTAGTAGGATGCTTTCTACTTCCTAGTCCAGGCAACTCAGTGGATAATGATAGTAGTTCACATCTTATCTGTTGAGCCTCTACTTTTGCATCAGCCATTGTTGTGATAGAGGTGGTGGTGTATGTTAAGATGGCATTCCATGGCCAGGCGTGGTGGTTCACGCCTTTAATCCCAGCACTTTGGGAGGCTGAGGCGGGTGGATCACCTGAGGTCGGGAGTTTGAGACCAGCCTGACCAACGTGGAGAAACCCCATCTCTACTAAAAATACAAAAAATTAGCTGGGCATGGTGGCACATGCCTGTAATTCCAGCTACTCGGGAGGCTGAGGCAGGAGAATCGCTTGAACCCGGGAGGCAGAAGTTGCGTTGAGCAGAGATCGCACCATTGCATTCCAGCCCAGGCAACAAGAGAAAAACTCTGTCTCAAAAAAAAAAAAAAAAAGATGGCATTCCACAAGAGAACCAGAAGATAAAAAAGAGATATCTGGGGAAAAAAAAAAAGTTCTGCTACCTTTGCTGGTCTACCTTTCCTGAGCTGTTATTTTTTTCTGTAGTTGGTACTCCATGACTTAATTTTTTACTTTCTTTAAGCTGTTCTACAGGAAGGAACCAAGTCTCATGTCCTCTGCTTTCTCATTTTTCATCCAGAGTGATAAACTTTAGGTGGCACACTCAGGAAATATGTGATGATGGTGATAACTAACATTTATGAGGTATACACTATGTGTCAAGCACTGTGCTGAGTGCTTAGAGGTTGGCATCTCATTTCACCAATGAAGCAACTGAGTCTTAGAGATAACTTATCATTTAGCTGACCTTGGGCAACAAGTCGTAAAGCCAAGCTTGGAGGTCAGGCTGTCAGACACCAAAGTCTGTGCTCTCAATCATTGCTATCTCTCAGTAATATTCTTTCACTAATATTTAGGATATTCATGAAAATTGAGAAAACAGAGCCACAAAGATCAGAGGATGAACTTTGTGATCTTCTGGGGGGAAGGAGCAATATCATATTGTGTCATGTTTTCCCTTTGCAGGCTGGTTTACCATGACTTCTTCAGAGACCCTCTCAACTGGTCAAAAACTGAGGAGGCCCTTCCTGGGGGGCCGCTGGGAGCCTTGAGAGCCATATGCAAGAGGACAGATCCTGGTCCTATCACCATTGCTCTCGATTCACTCAGCTGGCTGCTGCTTCACCTTCCCTGCACCACACTCTGCCAGGCCCTGCATGCTGTGAGCCATCAGGACTCCTGTCCTGGTAAGACCCCTCCTTCATTGTTTGCCCTCATATATCTCCCTCTGCCAAGGAGTGTGCCCCTTTTCCTTTCTACCCTAGAAGAAACATCTGGGTTCTCCAGTCAGACCTTTTTTCATTTTTTTGAACTTTTTGTCTGTTTTTTTTTTTTTTCACTTCCCCTTAATGCCATCTACCATTTGCTTTTCTTCCTCCAAGTTATTTTTTTACTCATTTGTTTCACTCATTCATTTATTTAACAAATGAATAGTAAATACATATAATATGTCAGGTACAATTCTAGATAATGGCAACATATAGACTGACTGTAGCTGGGTCCTTGCCTTCCAGGAGTTTGAAGTCCCATAAAAGATGGAGATAAGTAAACAGGCAGTTACAAGATGGTCTGATAAAGGCCGTGATGATATAGGACATGCACAGGGTACCTTAAAGAAGGGCACTCTCGGCCGGGCGTGGCGGCTCACACCTGTAATCCCAGCACTTTGGGAGGCCGAGGTGGGCAGATCACGAGGTCAGGAGATGAGACCATCCTGGCTGACACAGTGCAACCCCATCTCTACTAAAAATACAAAAAAAATTAGCTGGGCCTGGTGGCGGGCGACTGTAGTCCCAGCTACTCGGGAGGCTGAGGCAGGAGAATGGCATGAACCTGGGAGGCGGAACTTTCAGTGAGCCGAGATTGCGCCACTGCACTCCAGCCTGGGTGATAGAGCGAGACTCCGTGTCAAAAAAAAAAGGCACTCTTGAAGAGCAAGCGGTCAGCCAGGCAAATTTGGCCAGGCAGGGGCACTGGGACTAGCCCTAAAGTGCACTGTGGGTACTCGAATGGACTTAGGAGTCAGACGCCCAGCTTTGTATTAAGGTACTTGATCTCTCATTGCTTCACTTTCCCCTGTATGTGGGGGAAGGTACAAGGGAAGTATTAGGATGAACCACTATATTGCCATTTCTTAGGTCAAAAATTGTTAAATATTGGCTGGGCGCAGTGGCTCACACCTGTAATCCCAGCACTTTGGGAGACCAAGGTAGGCGGATCGCCTGAGGTCAGGAGTTGGAGACCAGCCTGACCAACATGGTAAAACCCTGTCTCTACTAAAAATACAAAAAATTAGCTGGATGTGGTGGCGCACTTTTGTAATCCCAGCTACTTGGGAGGCTGAGGCAGGAGAATCACTTGAACCCAGGAGGCAGAGGTTGCAGTGAGCTGAGATCACACCACTGTACTTCAGCCTGGGTGACAGAGAAATACTTCATCTCAAAAAATAAAAACAGTCCAGGCGTGGTGGCTCACGCCTGTAATCCCAGCACTTTGGGAGGCCGAGATAGGTGGATCATGAGGTCAGGAGTTCAAGACAAGCCTGGCCAAGATGCTGAAACCCCGTCTCTACTAAAAATACAAAAATTCGCCAGGCATGGTGGCACACGCCTATAGTCCAGCTACTCGGGAGACTGAGGCAAAATTGTTGAACCCGGGTGGCAGAGGTTGCAGTGAGCCAAGATTGCGCCACTGCACTCTAACCTGGATGACAGCAAGACTCTGCCTCAAAAAAAAAAAAAGAAAAAACATTGTTAAATGTCAGTGATTTCATATGGTTTGACCTAAAAATGCTGACCTTTGTAAGGATTCAAACATTGTGTTAAAGTGTTTAGCATAGTGCCTGACTCTCTAAAGGCACTGACTGAGATCTTGGGAAGTTCCAGAAACTACAAGTACTTCCGTGTATAAGAGATGAGGCTGGAAAGTAAGTGGACACCACCTGCTAGAAGTGTTCATTCCATCCTGAAGGCAGAGGAGCTGCTGAAGGGTAGAAGGTAGAGCGGTGCCTTGATCAGCTTTACACGGGGATAATAGAGGAGATTAAGGTGTGGGCTAGAGGAGGCTCAGAGCACGGTAGTGAGATTGGCCAAGGGAAGTCAGGATTTTGGCAGCACTGTGATGGAATTGTGGGGCTCTCTCCTTTTCTCTTCACTGTTTGCTCCCAGGCCACCAACCTGAATGCTCCCTACTATCCTACATTTCTTGTCCTTCTCTAGGTGACAGCTTCCCGGTGGGGAAAGTGAGTGTGCTGGGCTTGCTGCATGAAGAGCTTCACGGACCAGGCCCTGTGGGAGCTCTCAGCAGCCTTGCGCAGACTGAGGTGACCCTGGGCGGTACAAAGGGCCAGGCCTCGGCCCACATCCTGTGTCGGAGGCCCCGACAGCGCCCAACTGACCAGGTCAGAAGAACTAACAGGGAAGGACTGGAAATTGGGGGCAGAGAAAGGACTGGCACGATGGGAAGAACAATGAAAATGCTGATGTTTCAAGGAGATTTTAAAAACAAAATTTTTTTAGAGATGGGGTTTCACTGTGTTCGTCAGGGTGGTCTCAAACTCCTGGGCTCAAGTGATCCTCCCACCTCAGCCTCACAAAGTGCTAGGATTACAGATGTGAGCAACTGTGCCAGGCCCTCAGAGAGACCTTTTTTGAAAAAAAGCTGATTGGGTATCCCTCTGTGTTTTCCATCACTTACCCCATTCAATCTTCTCAGCTATGGTGTAAAGTAGATTGTTTTATTATCACAGTTTTTCAGGCGGGAAAGCCAGTCCAGGGAGGGTTTTTTTTCCTTGTTTTTTTCTTTTTTTTTTTTTGGACAAGGTCCCACTCTGTGGCCCGGGCTGGTGTGCTGTGGTGCAATCATAGCTCACGGCAGCTTTGACCTCCCATGCTCAAGTGATCCTCCTGCCTCAGCCTCTGGTGTAGCTGGAGCTGGGAACACAGGCACGTAGCACCACATCCAGCCAGCTTTTTAGTTTTTTATACAGGTGGGGTCTCACCCGGTTGCCCAGGCTGGTCTTGAATTACTGGGGTCAAGCCATCCTCTGGCCTTGGTCTCCCAAAGTGCTGGGATTACAGGTGTGAGCCACTGCACGCGGCCCAGGGAGGTTTAAATTTAAGTCACTTACCAAGATTATAAAGTGTAAGTGGGGCCCAGGCAAGGTGGCTCACACCCGTTATCCCAGCACTTTGGGGGGCCAAGGTGGGCAGATTGCATGAGGTCAAGAGTTCGAGACCAGTCTGGCTAATACGGTAAAATCCCGTCTATACTAAAAATACAAAAATTAGGCGGGCATGGTGTGCACACCTGTAGTCCCAGCTACTCTGGAGGCTGAGGCAAGAGAATCGCTTGAACCCAGGAGGCAGAGGCTGCAGTGAGCCAAGATCATGCCACTGCACTCCAGCCTGGGCAACAGAGTGAGACTCCTCAAAAAAAAAAAAAAATGTAAGTGGGGCTGGGCAAGGTGGCTCATACCTGTAATCCCAGCACTTTGGGAAGCAGAGGTGGGTAGATCACCTGAGGTCAGGAGTTCAAGACCAACCTGGCCAACATGATGAAACCCCCCCGTCTCTACTAAAAATACAAAAATTAGCTGGGCATAGTGGTGGGTGCCTGTAGTCCCAGCTACTTGGGAGGCTGAGGCGGGAGAATCACTTGAACCTGGGAGGCAGAGGTGGAGGTGAGCTAGGATCATGCCACTACACTCCAGCCTGGGCAACAGAGTGAGACTCTTGTCTCAAAAAACAGTAACTGGGGCTGCTCTGCCTAAGTAGCCATCCTTTTATTCCTTTACTTCCTTAATAAACTTGCTTTCACTTTTGAAAATAAAATAGAGGCTGGGCACAGTGGCTTACATCTGTAACCCCTGCATTTTGGGAGGCCGAGGTGGGCAGATCACCTGAGATTAGTGGTTCGAGACCAGCCTGACCAACACAGAGAAACCCCATCTCTACTAAAAATTCAAAAGTTAGCTGGGCGTGGTAGCACGCGCCTGTAATCCCAGCTACTCGGGAGGCTGAGGCAGGAGAATCACTTGAACCTGGGAGGTGGAGGTTGCAGTGAGCCAAGATCACGCCACTGCACTCCAGCCTGGGCAACAAAGGCAGACCCTGTCTCAAAAAAAAATTAAAAGTTGAGGGCAGGGGCCGAAAGCAGTGAAATAGGTGATTGGGGGCTGAGGATGTGAGGTCCTAGAGTCTCTCTAGTTTCTTCAGTAAGATGAAAAAAAACTCTTTTCTTTTTTCTCTCCAGACTCAGTGGTTCTCCATATTTCCGGACTTCAGCCTGGATCTCCAAGAGGGGCCCTCCGTCGAGTCCCAGCCCTACTCCGATCCTCATATACCCCCGGTATCTAAGAATGCCAGGGCCGGAACAAGGAAATGTAGTTTAGGGTCTGGTCAAAGGGGAGAGAATAAAAGCTGCAGAGGTTGGGGGTGGGGTTAGGGATTCTAGGGATGGGGGCAGAGTGGCAGCATCCTTTGTACCTACAGGTGGATCCCACAACTCATTTGACCTTTAACCTTCACCTGTCCAAGAAAGAGAGAGAAGCCAAAGATAGCCTGATCCTGCCTTTCCAGTTCAGCTCTGAAAAGTAAGGTCGGGCCCTGGGTACGTGGATCCCTGAGTAGAGCCCAGCATCTGGGCCACGGAGAGGTGGGGCGACAGCAGGTTATTGATTAACCTGATTTTATAGGGGCTGAAGTCCACCTCCAGAGACAAGTCCAAGTTCTTGATCCACCCATTCCCCCTACAATGGCCGAGGGCCGTTATGTCTCTTTTCTCTCCCTTAGACCCTTGGGTCACAGCTCCAGTTGTCCCCAGAGCACCCTGGGCCTGGGCTGAGCCAGACCAGACCCTTGGGAGGTGGCCCTATCCCTAGGCAGTGGTGCTAGAACAGAAGGCTATATGGGCGTGGCAAAGGCTGGTTAACAAGGGCTTAGTGCATGCCTGCTGTTTTGTGCCCAGTGTGTGGGTGGATGAAGTAAGACTACAAGATCCTTGCCCCCAAGCTGCTAGGAACTTACGGTTTTATTAGGAGATCAGTACAAGGGTATCTATTCCAGTACCAAATGGTGCTTCAGCTCTAACATGGAGGTCAGAGAAAGGGACTTGGACCAAGAAAATGACATGGAGGCCTAACAGGTTGCCTGAATGAGAGTCACAGTCACCTGGAAGAAACTATCCAGACCCAACCTGTCAGCTACCCTCACCAGCACCAAATCTTCCCTTCTCAGACAGCAGGCTCTCCTGCGGCCTAGGCCAGGCCAGGCTACCAGCCACATCTTCTATGAGCCAGATGCTTATGATGACCTGGACCAAGAAGACCCAGATGACGATCTAGATATTTGACTGGTCAGATTTGGTTAGATTGTAATTGGAGGGGGCGCAGGAAGACTTTGGGCCCAGAACCATCTTGCTCTTGTTTGTGTTAGCCTTACCCTGTCCCTACCCCACCTTGGTTCCCCTCGTCTATGGATCCCTGCTCTGTGAGCCAGGAAGCAGCGTCTCATCAGGACAGAAGGTAGGATGAAGACATGGGATAATGTGAGAGTAGAACACCCCCGTACCTAATAAAATCTTTATTTTTTTATTAAAAAAGAAATACTTTGGTAGCTATTTAAATAAGAGGGGGGTGGGAATGGATGTCAAGATACAAGCCCCTGCATCTTTTAGTCTATTGTCAATGGAGTCTGGGGGCCAGGAATGGTGTGCATGTCACTGGGGCGCTAAGTGTTCTGAACTGAAGTAGGTGCATTAAGGTTCCAAGCTCCCTCCAAGGATCCAGACGGGAGGAAAGCAGAGGCCCTGAAGGGAAAAAAGCCTGCTTCCCAAAACTTACTTTTTATTACTGTACAAAAAGCACACTCTCCCTCTTTTTGTCTCTCCCACCAACACTCCCCACCCCCCACCCAAGAGGACTATACATGGAATGCAGGGACAGAGTGACCAGGAGGCCTTTGTCCGGCACCCTGCCCACAGGCTGAGCACAGCCCCAGGCCCTTTCAGGCATCTAGACACGCCCACAGCCTGTCAGGCTGGGGCGAGGAGACTCCAGGTCACACATACTCCTTGGAAGAGTTGGACTTAGGGTAAGAGCGGGGTGCATGGTACCCAGCCTTGCTCTCATTCCTAGGACAGGAACAGGAGAGCAGTGCACCTCCCAGGATGACTAGGGCAGACCCTGCCCAGCCAATAAAGATGGCAGGGCCAAACTCATACCTGTGAAGAGAAAGGGGTGGTTAGAAACCCTGGCCTGTCTCTGCCCTCCTCCCTATCGCGGGGTCCAGACCTGTCCCCTTAGGAGGCAGGGTTTCCAGACTTACTTAATGTTGGTAGGGATCAAGGGGTCATAAAAGTCTGTGACAATCTGATGGCCATACCAGGAGCAAGCTATCAAGGCGGCAAGACCTGGAGAGAGAATGAGGGGTTTCGGTATAGTGAGACCCCAAATCTGCACCCTGCCCAGCCTCGCTCCTCCCAGATGGGAGAACTCTGGGGCTCACCTGCCACGATGAAAATTATGCCTCCACCCATGGCTATACGGGCCTTCTTCACTTTGTCGTCTCCCCCACAGCGCGTGCACTTCATGCCCATCGTGGCCACAAACATGGCCAGGAAGCCCAGCACCAGGGAGACCACCATTAGGGCTCGAGTGGCCTGCATAGCCGCTGCGGGCGAGGGGAAAGGGCGCCGTCATTGCTGGAAATGCAGGTGGCTCCAGCCTTCGTGCCGCCGGCCGCGCCCACCAACCCCTGGACCTCTTCTGTCCCGCGCCGTGTTCTGCCGCGGGCCAGGGGCGCCCAGGTGTCCAAGGCCTGGGCCAAACGGGCAGGTCCCCGCCCCTCCCAACACCGCGGCCTTCCTGCTCCCGCCCCGCCCTCTCCGCTCAAGGATCCGCCCGGGGCGCCGGGGTTTCGGTGAAACCGCCCTGTATAGGGGGAAGGGTGAAAGGGGCAACGAAGGGAAGCCGAGACGGTGGCCTGAGCCCCGCGCGGCGCACATGCCAGCCGGCGGCCCTGCTCTGAGCCCGCTATCGAGGCCACCGGGTTTGTGGCTTCGGCTAATCGGCCGATAAGATTAGAGGCCGCAGGCAGCGGCCCACTGTGACCAGCCGCACCGCCCTTCGGCCCTCGGCGCGCCCGGTGCCCCGCGCCCCGGGGTCGTTTCTGTCTGAGAAAAGGGCGGGAGATGACGGAGGCCGTGGCCTGCCCAGGGATTGGGGAGGGGACGGCCCTGGCCTAAGAACCGCTTCTCGGAGCCAGGGACTAGGCTGGGTTGGGGGGCGGAAAAGGACCGTGGGCGACCGAGGTGCGCGCCCACGTGCAGCCGCCAGAACCCCGGCCCGCTCCCGCCCAGCCTCGCCGCCCCCACCCGACCCCTTCCTCGTCTTGCAGCTCCCCGGCAACCCAGGGCGCCCAGCCATGGGGCCTCGGCTCTCCCACGCGCGCCACCCCGCCACCTCGGTCCGGGGCGCGTCCGCCCCCTCGGTCCCGCGGCCTTACCGGACAGGGAGAGCACCGAGTCGTACATTTTGCAGCTCATCAGCCCCGTGCTCTGCGTGACGCAGTCCATCCACAGCCCCTTGTACATGGCCTGGGCCGTGATGATGTTGTCGCCCGCATACGAGCTCATCTGCCACTGCGGGATGGCGGTGCAGGCCACCAGACCCACCCAGCCCAGCAGGGCCATGGAGAAGCCCAGCAACTGCAGGCCCGAATTGGCCATTTCCGCCCTCAGAAAACACTGGGGGCGCCGGGCGGGAGACCCTAGAGTAAAACAAACGACACTTGGGGGGCAGCCCCACGAAAGAAAACTTGAGGTGGAGTTTTCCGGTCACCCAAAGAGACAAAAAGAGTTTGGATCAGGTGAATGCAAATCTTGTCACCGAAGTACACGCAAATCGACCCCTCCAGTGAAGCCTCGCAGCAGAGGGAATAGGATACGCCGGGAGGGTGGTTCCAGACAAAAGCGGTCCCCGAAGGCCAGGCGGTTCCCTCGGGCGCTCTCGGCGACCCTAGCCGAACAAAAGGTGGAGGGGCCGTCTGGGCGCGGTTCTGGGCGCCGGAAAGTCCCAAAGTATCCTGGGCTGTTAGTCCGAGGCTGCGGTGCGCAGTGGAGGTGGCTCGGAGGTGAGCCAGCAGGTGCGGGCGGACAGGTGGGGCGCACCTGAGTATATGTAGGGCGTCGGGGGCGCGGCCCGCGGGCCCCGGGAGCGCGGGAGGGAAAGGCGGGACCGGAGGGGCGGCCGAGGGTGACCTGACGTCACCGAAGGGACACTCACCTGAACCGGAAGTCGTGGCCCCCACCCCTCCTTGCCCAGGTGAGGAGGAAGAAACCTGAGCACCAGGGTCACGCCCCTTCGCTTGCCCGGTTTTGACCGCCGCTGGGGAGGAGGCGGTGGCTCCCCGGGAGTCCCAAGCTCCGAATCAGCCCCTCCGGACTGGATTTCCCTCGAACACCGGAATGTCCCTTCCCTTCTTCCCAACAGGTGCGCCTGGGACGCTGCGGGGCGCCCCTGACCAGTCTCGGCGCCGCCCTTTCCCCGCCGGGTTCTGTCCAAAGTGCTCTCTCCCCGGCCTTGCTTTCGCCCCCACCCGCTGCTCTCCTTTTTTTTCTGTCTCCTACCCTAGTCGATCCCACCTTCGGGGGCCCTGGCCCGATCCCTGAGAGTCGCCCCCTTCAGCACCCGCTTCACTGTTCCGGTTCTCTGGCTCTGCTACAGACACCCGGCTTCTGAGCGTGGCTCCCCAACAGCCCCACCTTCCTGTGCCCCCATTCCAACCCGACATGACTTACAGTCTGAACCCTTTGCACTCAACCTCCCCACCTACCACTAGCCCCTCCGGCATCAAGGCTCCCAGCTGGAGGAAGAAACCATTGGGACCGAAAGGGTGAGGGCTAGGTCAGAGTCTTGGCCACACCCATCGTTCCCCTCCCTTAGAGTCTTTTCAGACCTATCCTCCACCTTTCCCACCCCTCCCCACACTCGCCCGTTTCTCTTTCCCTCCCGAGCCTGGGCTTGGACTGCCTATTGCTGTGCACACCCTCACGCCCTCACTGTTTCGTCCTCCCTATAATCTGGCTCTCTAGGGTGGTCGTCCATGGTCCCTCACCCTGCAGTCTTGCTCTGTCTCCCCAAAGCGTTGCTCCCTCCTTCCTCCTGGCACCCCTTCCAGCCTTTTGCCCCTTCCTCCTTCATCTTTGGTCATCTCCCCTTCCTGCCTTTCCTGCTTTGGAGCTTCCTATTTCATTCCTTGTCTTGTTTGTTTGTTTGTTTGTTTGTTTGAGAGGGGAGGGGTCTGTGTTACCCAGGCTGGAGTGCAGAGGTGCAAATCTCAGCTCACTGCAGCCTCACCTCCCGGGCTCAAGCGATCACCCCGCCTCAGCATCCTCAGTAGCTGGGACCGCAGGTGCACACCACCACGCCCAGCTGAAGTTTTTGTATTTTTGGTGGAGAAGGGGTTTCACCGTATTGCTCAGGCTGGTCTTGAACACCTGAACTCAAGCAATCCCCCCACCCCCGCCTCCTAAAGTGCAAGATTACAGGCGTGAGCCACCACACCCAACCCACTCCTTGTCTTTTCGTTTACCTTTGCGCCTTGTCTCCAGTCTACTTGGAGCCCAGCATCAGCAATTACTCTTTCTTTCCTCTTCTTAGGTGCACACTGCGCTTTCCCCACCCACCCTGCCCAGTTTCCTCCCAATCTTCCTACTACCCTCCAACCTCCTCATACTTCTCAGATTCTCACATACCCTGTTTATTTTGGCTCTGTCTCATTTCATTTTCCTCTCTCCGTTTTTTACCTCAACTCTCTCACATTTTTTATCTTTTTTTGCCCTCTCAAACATTTCTCTCCTTCCTTCATTTATTCGCTAAACATATTAAAGGCTCCTTTACGCTAAGCTAATTGACCTGCTTTTGTATAAAATGAAGACTTTCATGAACTCTTTTTTTTTTTGAAACAGAGTTTTGCTCTTGTCACCTAGGCTGGAGTGCAATGGCGTGATCTCGGCTCACTGCAACCTCCACCTCTTAGGTTCAAGTGAGTCTCCTGCCTCAGCCTCCCAAGTAGCTGGGGGTACAGGTGTCCACCACCATGCCCGGCTAATTTTTTTTTTTTTTTTTTTTTGGACATGGAGTCTCGCTGTCTCCCACGCTGGAGTGCAGTGGCCCGAACTTGGCTCACTGCAATCTCCGCCTCCCAGGTTCACGCCATTCTCCTGCCTCAGCCTCCCGAGTAGCCAGGACTACAGGCGCCTGCCAGCACGCCCGGCTAATTTTTTGTATTTTTAGTAGAGCCGGGGTTTCACTGTGTTAGCCAGGATGGTCTCGATCTCCTGACCACGTGATCCATCTGCCTCGGCCTCCCAAAGTGCTGGGATTACAGGCGTGAGCCACCGCGCCCGGCCAGTTTTTGTGTTTTTAGTAGAGATGGGGTTTCACCATGTTGGCCAGGCCAATCTCAAATTCCTGACCTCAGATGATCCCAACCCACCTCGACCTCCCAAAGTGCTAGAATTACAGGCGTGAGCCACCACTCCCAGCCATGAACTCTTTGTTATTCATTTTTATTGTTGTATTTTTGGATTAATGGACTTTTCTGGATTAATGTACCCCAGGCTAGAGTGCAGTGGTGCAATTATAGCTCACTACACCCTTGAACTCCTGGGCTCAAAGGATGTTCCCCCCAACCCCCCGCCAACAAATAGCTGTAGTTACAGCCATGTGTCATCATTGTTCTGGCATTGTTTGTTTTTTGAAACAGAGTCTCGCTCTGTCACCCAAGCTGGCATGCAGTGGCGCGATCTTGGCTCACTGCAACCTCTGCCTCTGGGATTCAAGCAATTCTCCTGCCTCACCCTCCCGAGTAGCTGAGATTACACGCGCACGCCACCACGCCCAGCTAATTTTTTGTATTTTTAGTAGAGACGAGGTTTCACCATGTTGGCCAGGCTGGTCTCAAATTCCTGACCTCAAATGATCTGTCTGCCTCAGCCTCCGGAGTGCTGGGATTACAGGCATGAGCTACCGCAACTGACTTTCCTTTTGTTTTTTTTGTTTTTGTTTTTGTTTTTGTTTGAGATGGAGGCTCACTCTGTCACCCAGGCTGGAGTGCAATGGCTCGATCTTGGCTCACTGCAAGCTCCGCCTCCCGAGTTCACACCATTCTCCTGCCTCAGCCTCCTGAGTAGCTGGGATTACAGGCGCCTGCCACCACCACACCCGGCTAGTTTTTTTGTATTTTTTTTAGTGGAGACGGGGTTTCACCATGTTAGCCAGGATGGTCTTGATCTCCTGATCTCATGATCTGCCCACCTCGGTCTCCCAAAGTGCTGGGATTACATACGTGAGCCGCCACACCCGACTTTTTTTTTTTTTTTTTTTAATTTTAAAAGACTAGTCAGGTGCAGTAGTGAGAAGGGGACGAGAGTAGGAAAAGAAGCTCCATCTGTAACTGATTGTGAACAATCAATTGAAATAATTCACTACCTTCAGACCAGCTGAGATTTTCTTGAACATTTTCCTTTGAGCTCTAAGGAAAATGTCATCACCATATGCGGCTTCTCTCCTAACTCACTGCCGCCACCCTACACCAGCCCAAGGCTGGACACCACAACTGCCTCCAAACTAATCTCCCTGCTTCCACACTGATCCTTTTAAACTCTATTCTCTGGAGTGACCGCTTCTTACCCACTCAGAGCTTTGTCATTTCCTGTTTAAAATCTTTCAGTGACACTCGTGTTCTTGCCAGTAAGTGCCACACCATGGCTGACCTGACGGCCTCAACCACACTGGCCTTCTCTCTGTTCCTGCCAACTGAATTGCCTTTGTATACAGTCTGTTCTCTGGGTCTGGAAGCTCTTCTCCATCCACTCCCACCCACCTTCCTCTATCCAGCTAACCAACTCATCCTTCAGCTATCCCTCAAATATCACTTCTTTTAGAAAGCCTGGCCTGACCACCCCACCCCAAACTGAGTCAGATCATCTGCATAGTACTCTCACGGCTACCAGTACTTTGCTTTCAAAGCTCTTATCACAGTGTGAAAATACTATATTTACTTTATGTGCTTATTTATTCAGTATCAATATCCCCACTGTACTGTATGCTCCAAGAGGGTAGAGACTTGTCTGGGTTTTATCACCAATAAATATTTGAAGAATGAATGAATAAATTGCAAATAAATAATATTTTCACTCACTGTTCAACAAATATTTTCTTTTTTCTTTCTTTCTTTTTTTCTTTTTTCTTTTTTTTTGAGACAGTCTTGCTCTGTCACCCAGGCTAGAACTCAGTGGCGCGATCTTGACTCATCACAACCTCTGCCTCTCAGGTTCAAGCAATTCTGTGCCTCAGCTTCCCAAGTAGCTGGGATTACAGGCACGCACCACCATGTCCAGCTAATTTTAAAAATATTTTTAGTAGAGATGGGGTTTCACCATGTTGGCCAGGCTGGTCTCGGACTCCTGACCTCAGGTGATCCGCCCACCTTGGCCTCCCAAAATTCTAGGAGGGAAAATAGCTGGGACTACAGGCGCGAGCCACCGCACCCAACCCTCAACAAATATTTCCTAAGTGTCTATAATGTGCCAAACATGGCCAGGCACAGCGGTTATGTCTGTAGTCCCAGCTACCCAGGAAGCTGAGGTGAGAAGATCACTTAAGCCTATAAGTTCAAGGCTGCAGTGAGCTGTGATCATGCCACTGCACCCCAGCCTGGGCAACAGAGGGAGATTCTATCTCTAAAAAAAAAAAAAAAAAAAAAGGTGCGGCCAGCCATGGTGGCTCACGCCTGTAATCCCAGCGCTTTGGGAGGCAGAGGCAGGAAGATCACGAGGTCAAGAGTTAGAGATCAGCCTAGCCAACATTGTGAAACCCTATCTCTACTAGAAATACAAAAAATTAGCTGGTGGCAGGGGCCTGTAATCGCAGCTACTCAGGAGGCTGAAGCAGAAGAATCGCTTGAACCTGGGAGGTACAGGTTGCAGTGAGCTGAGACTACATCACTGCACTCCAGCCTGGGCAACAGAGCGAGACTTCATCTCAAAAAAAAAGGGGTGGGGGCCAGGCAAGGTGGCTCACACCTGTAATCCCAGCACTTTGGGAGGCTGAGGCAGGCAGATCACGAGGTCAGGAGTGCGAGAACAGCCTGGCCAACATGGTGAAACCCCATCTCACTAAAGATACAAAAAATTAGCTGGTCGTGGTGACACGCGCCTGTAGTCCCAGCTACTCTGGAGACTGAGGCAAGATAATTGCTTGAACCCAGGAGGTGGAGGTTGCAAGGTTGCAGTAAGCCGAGATCGCGCCATTGCACTCCAGCCTGGACAATGGCAAGACTCTGTCTCGATTAAAAAAAAAAAAAAAAAAAAAAAAAGGCCAGGTGCAGTGGCTTATGCCTATAATCCCAGCACTTTGGGAGGTCAGGAGTTCAAGACCAGCCTGGCCAACATGGTGAAACCCCATCTCTACTTAAAATACAAAATTTAGCCAGGCATGGTGGTGGGCGCCTGTAATCCTAGCTACTCGAGAGGCTAAAGCAGGAGAATTGCTTGAACCCGGGAGGCAGAGGTTGCAATGAGCCAAGATTGCGCCATTGTACTCTAGCCTGGGGGACAAGAGCAAGACTTCGTCTGAAAAAAAACAAGGATCAGTCACTATAGTTGACCCTGGAAATACAGCAGGAAACAAAACAGATAAGGATACTGAACTCATGCAACTTATTTTCTAGAAGGAAGAAGCAGACAATAAAGACATAAACAAAACAGTGCATGTTTGAAGGCAATAAAGCAGTGTAATGTGATGAAGTTCAATCTACTCTAGGATGAGGTCAGGGAGAACTTTTTGAGGAAATGACTTAAATAATAAGCCAGCGGCTGGGCACGATGACTCAGGCCTGTAATCCCGGCACTTTGGGAGGCTGAGGCAGGTGGTTCACCTCAGGTCAGGAGTTCAAGACCAGCCTGGCCAACATGGTGAAAACCCATCTCTATTAAAAATATTTTTAGGCCGGGCGCGGTGGCTCAAGCCTGTAATCCCAGCACTTTGGGAGGCCGAGGCCGGTGGATCACGAGGTCAGGAGATCGAGACCATCCTGGCCTACACGGTGAAACCCCGTCTCTATTAAAAAATACAAAAAACTAGCCGGGCGAGATGGCGGGTGCCTGTAGTCCCAGCTACTCGGGAGGCTGAGGCAGGAGAATGGCGTAAACCCGGGAGGCGGAGCTTGCAGTGAGCCGAGATCGCGCCACTGCACTCCAGC
>NC_045449.1:7051885-7053696 GCF_002776525.5 Piliocolobus tephrosceles
GGACTTCAGCAGAGATTCCGATCTATCGGTATCTCTGCTGAGGAGGCTGAGGCAGGAGAATCGCTTGAACCTGGGAGGCAGAGGTTGCAGCAAGCCAAGATCGTGCCATTGCACTCCAGCCTGGGCGACAAGAGCAAAACTCCATCTCAAAAAAACAAAAAATAATAATAGTAAGCCACAAGGGAACCATATTATAGGCAGAAGGAACAGCAAGTGCAAAGGCCTTATGTTGATTGCCCCTTTGAGACTCATACTAATTAATTTAAAGCAGAATTTCTCAACTTTGACACTGTCAACATTTTTTCTCCCTGCTATCTCTATTGCCATTTTGGGCTAATTTTTTGTTGTCCTGCATATTATAGGATATTTAGGAGCATCTCTGACTTCTGTCAATTAGATACACCCTCCCTGCACCTAAGTGTGACAAAAATGTCTCCAGATATTGCCAAATATTCCAGGGAGGAGAGGAGCAAAATGGGTCCCAGTAAAGTGTGACTGGTGAGCATCATTGTGGATTTTTTTCCTCTAATGGCCTTGAAGTAAGTAGTTGGATAACAGGATCCAAGTAGGGACCGGACGCGGTGGTTCACGCCTGTAATCCCAGCACTTTGGGAGGCTGAGGCGGGCTGATCACCTGAGGTCAGGAATTTGAGACCAGCCTGACCGACATGGAGAAACCCTGTCTCTACTAAGAATACAAAATTAACCGGGCATGTTGGCGCATTCCTGCAATCCCAGCTACTCAGGAGGCAGAAGCAGGAGAATCGCTTGAACCTGGGAGGCAGAGGTTACAGTGAGCCGAGGTCTCACCATTGCACTCCAGCCTGGGCGACAAGACTGAAACTCCGTCAAAAAAAAAAAAAAAAAGTAAAAAAAAAAGGATCCAAGTAGATGAATAGTTGAAATTAACTAGGGTTGGGTGTTACTAAAAAGAGGAAGAAGGAATTTTATAATATCTTCATGAGTGTGATTGTGTTAGATTATACATATAAATTGGGTAAGAGGGAGAGCAAACACAAAAGAGTTGGTGGATAGTGAAAAACTGGTAGGGTCAATGGTTTAGAGGCCCCCTGAGGTGAAGGAAGTGAGGATACATGAGGCTGGGCATGGTGGCTCATGTCTGTAATCCCAATACTTAGGGAGGCTGAGGTAGGTGGATCACTTGAGCTCAGGAGTTGGAGACCAGCCTGGGCAACATGGCAAAACCTCATCTCTACCAAAAAAATACAATAGCAAAAAGTTAGCCAGGCATGGTGCCTGGCACCTGTAGTCCTAGCTACTCACTTGAGAGGCTGCGGTGGGAGGATTGCTTAAGCCTGGGAGGTCGAGGCTACTGTGAGCCATGATCATACCACTGCACTCCAGCCTGGGCAACAGAGGGAGACCCTGTCTCAAAAACAGAAAAACAGGGGCCGGGTGCGGTGGCTCAAGCCTGTAATCCAGCACTTTGGGAGGCCCAGGTGGGCAGATCACAAGGTCAGGAAATCAAGACCATCCTGACTAACACGGTGAAACCCCGTCTCTACTAAAAATACAAAAAAAATTAGCCAGGCATGGTGGTGGGCACCTGTAATCCCAGCTACTCAGGAGGCTGAGGCAGGAGAATGGCGTGAACCCGGGAGGCAGAGCTTGCAGTGAGCCGAGATGGCGCCACTGCACTCCAGCCTGGGCAACAGAGCAAGACTGCGTCTCAAAAAAAGAAAGAAAGAAAGAAAGAAAGAAAGAAAGAAAGAAAGAAAGAAAGAAAGAAAGAAAGAAAGAAAGAAAGAAAGAAAGAAAGAAAGAAAGAGAGAGAGAGAGAGAGAGAGAGA
>NC_045449.1:7053796-7069983 GCF_002776525.5 Piliocolobus tephrosceles
AAAAAAAAAAAAAAAAAGGAAGTGAGAATATGTGAGTAAATGAACTAGAAGGCCAGAAATGATTACGAAACATTCCTGGCTTGAATCCAAAAAATTGGAAAAAAGCCAGGCACAGTGGCTCATGCCTATAATCTTAGCACTTTGGGAGGCCGAAGCAAGCAGATCACTTGAGGCCAAGCAGATTGCTTGAGGCTTGAGACCAGCCTGACTTGTTAACATGGCAAAACCCCATCTCTACAAAAAATACAAAAATTGGCCAGGCGTCGGAGGCCTGCAGAGAGCCGAGATCACGCTACTGCACTCCAGCTTGGGTGACAGAGCAAGACTCAGTCTCAAAAAAAAAAAAAAAAAAAAAGCCAGGCGTAATCCCAGCTTCTTGGGAGGTTGAGCCATAAGAACTGCTTGAATCCAGGAAGCAGAAATTGCAGTGAACTGAGATCACACCACTGCACTCCTGCCTGGGCAACACAGCAAGACTCTGTCTCAAAACAAAAGAAAAAAATTGTTGCTAGGCATGGCAGCTCATGCCTGTAATCCCAGCATTTTGGAAGGCCAAGGCCAACAGATAGCTTGAGGTCAGGAATTCGAGACCAGCCTGGGCAACGTGGTAAAACCTATCTCTGCTAAAAATAAAAAAATTAGCCAGGCATGGTGGTGGGTGCCTGTAATCTCCACTACTCGGGTGACTGAGAATCGCTTGAACCCCATAGGCAGAGGTTGCGGTGAGCCGAGATCATGCCACCGCACTCTAGCCTGGGCAACAGGAGAGAAATTCCCAGCACTTTAGAAGGCCGAGGTTGGCGGATCACTTGAGTTCATGACCAAACTGGCCAACATGGTGAAACCCTGTCTCTACTAAAAACACAAAAATTAGTCGGGCATGGTGGCGCACACCTGCAATCCCAGCTACTCAGGAGGCTGAGGCAGGAGATTCGCTTGAACCCGGGAGGCAGAGGTTGCAGTAAGCCGAGATGGTGCCATTGCACTCCAGCCTGGGCAACAGAGTGAGACTCCATCTCAAAAAAAAAAAAAAAAAAAAATTGGGAGAGTTTGTTTTTAGAGATAACAAAGCCTAGGGTAGAGGTCTGAGGATGGGCTGAAGAGGAAGATCACTGGAGAAGAGACTGAGGAGCTGAGAGGCCACAATGGATTGCCCTGATGGATTCTGAAGTTATCAACGATGATGTGAGGAAAATAGGTGAAAAGAGGAAGAGGATGAGCCAGGTGCTAACATTATCAGTGAATGTGGGTGAACAACCAGGTTTGAAGACCCTCGCAACAAGTAAGAGGCAGCAGATCATATAGTTTGAGACATTAATTTCAAAGAGCAGAGGATTTTGAAAGATGAAGAAAGAATAAGGTCTAAGGCCGGGCGCGGTGGCTCACGCCTATAATCCCAGCACTTTGGGAGGCCGAGGCGGGCAGATCACGAGGTCAGGAGTTCAAGACCAGCCTGACCAACATGGTGAAACCCCATCTCTACTAAAAATACAAAAATTAGCTGGGCGTGGTCGTGCACGCCTGTAATCCCAGCTACTCAGGAGGCTGAGGCAGGAGAATCATTTGAACCCGGGAGGCGGAGGTTGCAGTGAGCCAAGATTGCGCTACAGTACTCCAGCCAGGGTGACAGAACGAGACTCCATCTCAAAAATCAAACAAAAAAAAAAGGGTCTAGACGCAGTACTAGGGAGCAATACTCCCACTTGACTCTGCAGTATGCAAAGACCAATGAACAAGTCTCTGTAAAGAGGGTTGCCAGGGAAGTGTGCCCTCCAGACGCCAGGTTCCAGTAAAGTCTAGGGAAGGGAGGTTCAGAGAAGAGGATGGACTTACAAGGATGATGACAGACATTGAGTCCAGAGGTAACAATGGAAAAGTTTGAAAAGTCAAGTCTGGTTGGAAGATTGGGTGATATTAGGGGATATATACTACAGTATGGGATGGTAGATGATGACATTATGAGTTAAACAACCTCGTATGAAAACCCAACCAACTTGTTTTTTTCTACAGGAAGATCTTGTGAGTTCTGAAAACTGATACATAAATTAACTTTGGAAACTCGCAGCATTATTTATAAAGTAATTAGTTACTGATTAGATTTAAGGCAGATGGAATATTCCAGGTTCTAATTCTGCTTCCTTCAGGACTTCATCCTTGGGCTTTGACCATCTCATCTATCAAATAGGAGTGATAATGTTTTTGCCTACTTGGGAAACAAGAGGCTGGGCTAAGTGTTCTACTATGGTTCATTCTGGAGTAAATATTTGAGATACAGATTTGGAAAAGAAGTGAAAAAGTGACCAACTCATTTATGAGGCTAGGGTAATCTTGCCCCTGAAATCAGTTAGGAATAATATAAGAAAAGAATTTTAGGCCCGTTTAATCTATGAATATAGACACAAAAGTCTTTAATAAAATATTACTTAACTAGGCTGGGAGCAGTGGCTCACACCTGCAATCCCAGCACTTTGGGAGGCTGAGATGGGCAGAACACATGAGGCCAGGAGTTCAAAACCAGCCTGACCAACACAGTGAAACCCTGCTTCTACTAAAAATACAAAAAAATTCAGCCGGGCGCGGTGGCTCACGCCTGTAATCCCAGCACTTTGGGAGGCTGAGGCAAGTGGATCACAAGGTCAGGAGATTGAGACCATCCTGGCTAACACGATGAAACCCCGTCTCTACTAAAAATACAAAAAATTAGCTGGGTGTGATGGCGGGCACCTGTAGTCCCAGCTACTAGGAAGGCTGAAGCAGGAGAATGGCATGAACCTGGGAGGCAGAGCTTGCAGTGAGCCGAAATAGCACCACTGCACTCCAGCCTGGGCGAAAGGGCAAGACTCTGTCTCACAAAAAAAAAAAAAAAAAAAATTAGCCAAGCGTGGTGACGCACGCCTGTAGTCCCAGCTACTCAGGAGGCTGAGGTGGGAGAATCGCTTGAACCTGAGAGGCAGAGGTTGCAGTGAGGCGAGATGGTGCCACTGCACCCCAGCCTGGGTGACACAGCAAGATTCTGTCTAAAAAAACAAACAAAAAAAAATTACAAAATCCATCAGTGTAGTTTATCAAATAATAGACTAAAGGAAAAAAATCAGCAGGACACGGTGGCTCTTGCCTGTAATCCCAGCACTTTGGGAGGCCAAGGTGGGTGAATCATGAGGTCAGGAGATTGAGACCATCCTGGCTAACATGGCGAAACCCCATCTCTACTAAAAATACAAAAAATTAGCCAGGGGTGGTGGCACACACCTGTAGTCCCATCCCAGCTACTTGGGAGGCTGAGGCAGGAGAAACACTTGAACCCAGGAGACGGAGCTTGCAGTGAGTCGAGATCACGCCGCTGCACTCCAGCCTGGGTGACAGAGTGAGACTTCATCTCAAAAAAAGAACCAAAAAAGCAGAAAAAAAAAAGATAAAAAATCATATGGCTATTTCAAATGAGAATTTTAAAGGGGACTTGATGAGGTTCAATATCTGCTTATCATAAAAACCCTTAGCACACAAAGTTTAGGTAGGAAATTCTTATACTTAATGAATACTTAATGAATAATGTTAGACTGATCTCTTTTATTATTGGGGAAAAAAACAAAGATGTCCACTGTTATCACGCTTATTTTACAAAATCCTGGAGGTCTTGAGCAGTACTACAAGAAAATAAAAGAAACAAGTAGTGCAAAGATAGGAAAGGAAAAAATAAAACTGATTATTTGCTGGACGCAGTAGCTCACGGCTAATCCCAGCACTTTGGGAGGCCGAGGTGGGTGGATCAACAAGTGAGGAGTTCGAGACCCGCCTGGCCAACGTGGTGAACCCATCTCTACTAAAAATACAAAAATTAGCTGCATGTGGTAGCTCACACCTGTAATCCCAGCTGCTTGCGAGGCTGAGGCAGAAGAATCACTTGAACCTGGAAGGTAGAGGTCACAGTGAGCCAAGATCACACTACTGCACTCCAGCCTGGGCAACAGAGCAAGACTCCGTCTCAAAAAAACAAAACAAAACAAAAACCCTGATTATTTGCAGGTAGTATAATCATCTACTTAGAAAAACCAATAAAATCACCAGTCACAGGAGCTCACGCCTGTAATCCCAGCACTTAGGGAGGCTAAGGCAGGTGGATCACCTGAGGTCTGGAGTTCGAGACCAGCCTAACCAACATAAAGAAACCCCACCTCTACTAAAAATACAAAATTAGCCAGGAATAGTGGTGTATGCCTGTAATCCCAGCTACTCAGGAGGTTGAGACAGGAGAATTGCTTTAACCCCGGAGGCAGAGGTTGCAGTGAGCTGAGATAGTGCCATTGCACCCTAGCCTGGGTAATGATTGAAACTCCATCTTAAAATAAATAAATACAATAAAATCAACAGAAAGACTGTAGAACCAGCAAGGGTATTCATAAAGGTTGTTGTGTACAAAATTAACCTATAAAACAAATAAACAAACAAAAACTACCAGTATTTTACTGCACCAGAAATAACCAATCAGAAAATGTTAAGAAAAAAAAAACAAAAAACAAAAAACAAGGCCAGGCACAATGGCTCATGCCTGTAATCTCAGCACTCAGGGAGGCCAAGGTAGGTGGATACTTGAGCCCAAGAGTTTTAGGCCGGCCTAGGCAACATAGGGAAACCCTGTCTCTACAAAAAAAATACAAAAATTTGCTGGGCATGGTGGTATGTGTCTGTAGTCCCAGGTACTTGGGAGGCTGAAGTGGGAGGATTTCTTGAGCCCAGGAGGTCAAGACTGCAGTGAGCTGTGATTGCACCACTATACTCCAGCCAGGACAACAGAGTGGCACTCTGTTTCAAAAAAAAAGAAGAAAGAAAAAGAATAATAAAAATAACATTCAATGGCCAGGTGCGGTGGCTCACAGTTGTAATCCCAGCACTTTGGGAGGCCGAGGTGGGTGGATCACAAGGTCAGGAGTCGGAGACCAGCCTGTCCGTCCAACATGGCGAAAGCCCGTTTCTGCTAAAAATACAAAAAATTAGCCAGGCGTGGTGGCACACGCCTGTAGTCCCAGATACTTGGGAGGGTGAGGCAGGAGAATTGCTTGAACCAGGGAGGTGGAGGTTGCAGTGAGCCAAGATCTCACCATTGCACTCCAGCCTGGGCAACAGGGTGAGACTATGTCTCAAAAATAAATAAATAAATAACATCCAATTTACATCAGTGACAAAGTTATAAGGCATCTAGGAATTAACCAAGAATTCCTAAAACTTTAGTGGAAAAATGCTTTTTAATTCTCATAAAATACATAGATGACAGCCTGAATATATAAATCAATAGTCCATGCTCTCGAACAGGATGACTTAATATTATAAAGATATCAGTTGTCCTTAGAATAACTTATAATTAAATGCTACCAATAAAAATCTAACTGGCAGCCAGGTGTGGTGGCTCACGCCAGTAATTCCAGCACTTTGGGAGGCCGAAGCAGGTGGATCACCTGAGGTCAGGAGTTCAAGACCAGCCTGACCAACATGGTGAAACTCCATCTCTACTAAAAATACAAAAATTAGCCCATAGTGGTGGCTTATGCCATAATCCCAGCTACATGGGAGGCCAAGGCAGAAGAATATCTTTTTTTTTTTTTTTTTTTTTTGAGATGGAGTCTCGCTCTGTCGCCCAGGCTGGAGTGCAGTGGCCGGATCTCAGCTCACTGCAAGCTCCGCCTCCCGGGTTTACCCCATTCTCCTGCCTCAGCCTCCTGAGTAGCTGGGACTACAGGCGCCCGCCACCTCGCCCGGCTAGTTTTTTGTATTTTTTAGTAGAGATGGGGTTTCACCAGGTTAGCCAGGATGGTCTCGATCTCCTGACCTCATGATCCGCCCGTCTCGGCCTCCCAAAGTGCTGGGATTACAGGCTTGAGCCACCGCGCCCGGCCAGGAGAATATCTTGAACCCGGGAGGCAGATGTTGCAGTGAGCTGAGATCGTGCCATTGCACTCTAGCCTGGGTGACAAGATCGACATTCCATCTCAAAAAAGAAAAGATAGGCTGGGCGCGGTGGCTTATGCCTGTGATCCCAGCACTTTGGGAGGCCGAGGCGGGCAGATCATGAGGTTAAGAGATTGAGACCATCCTGGCCAATATGGTGAAACCCTCTCTCTACCAAAAATACAAAAAATTAGCCTGGTGTGGTGGCAGGCGCCTGTAATCCCAGCTACTTGGGAGGCTGACTCAGGAGAATCGCTTGAACTCAGGAGGTGGAGGTTGCAGTGAGCCGAGATGGCACCATTGCACTCCAGCCTGGGCAAAAAGAGCGAAACTCCATCTCAAAAAAAAAAAAAAAAAAAAAATCCAACGATTGTTTTAGTTTTTTTTTAACGTTAAATTTATGTAAGCAAGTTTTTTTTTTTTTTTTTTTTTTTTAAGGATCTTGTTAAGTGTATCCCCAAACTTGTATAGAGCAATAAGAAACAACAAATATTAAGTCTATAGTGAAAAGAAAGAGTAACGGCCGGGCATGTTGGCTCAAACTTGTAATCCAGCACTTTGGGAGGCTGAGGCGGGCGGATCACTTGAGGACAGGAGTTCAAGACCAGCCTGGCCAACATGGTGAAAGCCGGTCTCTACTAAAAATACAAAACAATTAGCCAGGCATGGTGGTGGGCGCCTATAACCCCAGCTACTCAGGAGGCTGAGGCAGGGGAATCCCTTGAACCCAGGAGACAGAGGTTGCAGTGAGTCGAGATTAGGCTATTGCAATCCAGCCTGGGCAACAAGAGAAAACTCTGTCTCAAAAAAAGAAAGAAAGAAAGAGTAACAAGAAATCTCTTGCCTTTCCCGGAAATTTAAACTTGCTACAAAGTATCACAAAAAAAGTCAACTTGTGCAAGAACAGACAAATAAATCAATGGAACAGAATACAAATTCAGAGACAGACCCTTACATCATACATCAGAATGTGATATATGATAAAAGTGGTTCACTAAAGAGAAAAATAAATTGGATCCCTAACACCTAAAACAAGGATGAATTCTAGAGGAATCAAGAAGACCTAAATGTGAAAAGTAAAACTGTAAAGTTACTGGAAGAAAATGTAAAAAAATACATCTGTGGTGCAGAGTTGGGAAAGAATATATACAAATTATCAACAATCACAAACCATAAGGAGAAAAAAATGGTCATTCTCATTACACTTAAATTAAGAATTTCTATTCTGGCCAGGAGCGGTGGCTCACAACTATAATCCTAGCACTCTGGGAGGCCGAGGTGGGTGGGTCACTTGAGGTCAGGAGCTCCAGACCCATCTCACCAACATGGCAAAACACCGTCTCTACTAAAAATACAAAAATTAGCTGCATGTGCTAGGTCACACCTGTAATCCCAGCTACTCAGGAGGCTAAGGCAAGAAAATCACTTGAACCCAGTGGGCAGAGGTTGCAGTGAGCCAAGGTTGCGCCATTGCACTCCAGCCTGGGTGACAGAGCCAGACTCCATCTGAAAAAAAGAAAAAATAAATAAATCTATTTCATGAAGTTCACAAAGGAAAAATTAATATAGAGATAATAGAAAAGGAGAAGGTATTTGCAATGCCTAAATCTGACAAGTAACTGATCTCTCTCTCTCTTTTTTTTGTTTTGTTTTTTTTTTTTTTTGAGATGAAGTCTCGCTCTTGTTGCCCAGGCTGGAGTGCAATGGCGCGATCTCGGCTCACCGCAACTTCCGCCTCCTGGTTCAGTTGATTCTCCTGAGTAGCTGGGATTACAGGCATGCACCACCACACCAGGCTAAATTTGTATTTTTAGTAGAGACAGGGTTTCTCCATGTTGGTCAGGCTAGTCTCAAACTCCTGACCTCAGGTGATCGGCCCACCTTAGCCTCCCAAAGTGCTGGGATTACAGGCATGAGCCACTGCACCCAGCCTGATCTCATTTTGTTTGTTTGTTTGTTTGAGAGGGACCCTCGCTCTGTCACCCAGGCTGGAGTGCAGTGGCATGATCTCGTCTCACTGCAATTTCCACCACCCGGGTTCAAATGGTTCTCTTGCCTTAGCCTCCCTAGTAGCTGGAATTACAGGCACCCGTCACCGTGCCTCGTGATGCCTGGCTAATTTTTGTATTTTTAGTAGAGGCAGGGTTTCAGTATGTTGGCCAGGCTGATGTCGAACCCCTGACCTCAGGTGATCTGCCAGCCTCAGCCTCCCAAAGTGCTGGGATTACAGGCATAAGCCACCACGCCCAGCCAGTGCCATATTATTTGTTGTGGTTGAGAAATGGAGGCGCAATGGGTGCTCCTCAGTGGGACTGTGAGCAGGTAAAGTGTGATGCAACTCATACTGTAAAGTATCATGCAGCCACAGCTTTGATCATCATACAACACAAGTGGATTTTAAAATCATCGTGGTTACTGAAAATAAGATCAGAGTGAAATATATAACAAGATGCTATTTACGGAAATTTAAAATGTTTGGGCCGGGCGTGATGACTCACACCTGTAATCCCAGCACTTTGGGAGGCTGAGGTGGGCAGATCACTTGAGGTCAGGTGTTGAAGACCAGCCTGGACAACATGGTGAAACCCCATCTCTACTTAAAATACAAAAATTAGCCAGGCACAGTGGCGCGAGCCTGTAATCCCAGCTACTTGGGAGGCTGAGGCAGGAGAATCACTTGAACCTGGGAAGCAGAGGCTGCAGTGAATGGAGATCACCCCACTGCACTCCAGCCTGGGTGACAGAGTGAGACTGTGTCTCATAAAAAGAAAAAAAAAACTTTGCACACAAAATGATTTATATTTTGTAAGAGCACAAAGCAAAACAAATGAACATTTAATGCATTGCAATAATCTACTTTTTTTTTTTCTTGTGACACGGTCTTGCTCAAGTGATCCTCCTGTCTCAGCCTCCTAATCTGCTAGGATAACAGTGGGATTACAGGTGTGAGTCACCACACCCAGCCTGGAATAATTGACTTTTGAAGGAGGAAAAATGAGAAATGGGTATGGAAATAGATAATTAAAAAAATTAATAAGCATTTCGGTGTGGTGACTCAAGCCTGTAGTCTCAGCTACCTGGGAGGCTGAGGTGAGAGGGCTGCTTGAGCCCAGGAAGTGTAGGCTGCAGCAATCCGTGACTGCGCCTCTCACTCGAACCTGAGCAACAGAGACCTCAACTCAAAACCAATAAAATTGCCGGGCACGGTGGCTCACGCCAGTAATCCCAGCATTTTGGGAGCCCGAGGCAAGTGGATCACCTGAGGTCAGGACTTGGCGACAAGCCTGACCAACATGGTGAAATCCCCCATCTCCACTAAAAATACAAAATTAGCCAGGCCTAGTGGCGCATGCCTATAATGTCATCTATTCCGGAGGCTGAGGCAGGAGAATGGCTTGAACCTGGGAGGCGGAGGTTGCAGTGAGCCAAGGATTGCATCATTGCACTCCAGCCTGGGTAACAAGAGCGAAACTCCATCTCAAAACAAACAAAAACAAAAATAAAAATGAGAAATAGATCGATGAAGACAGTGTGCTAAGAACTGTGTCATTTATTCAGTCTTCTGTGCTGGAACTCAGGGATCAAGGTCCCCAGAAGCCGGAAATGAAGTGAACCTGTGGAGCAGGAGCTGGGTGGGGAAGCTTTCTCTGAAGGAAGAATAGGAGTCCTTTGGCATTCCGGCTTTTTTTTTTTTTTTTTTTCTTGAGACGGAGTCTCACTCTGTCGCCAGGCTGGAGTGCAGGGGCACGATCTCGGCTCGCTGCAACCTCCACCTCCCGGGTTCAAGCCATTCTCCTGCCTCAGCCTCCCGAGTAGCTGGGATTACAGGTGTGCACGCCTGGCTAATTTTTGTATCTTTAGCAGAGATGGGGTTTCTCCATGTTGGCCGGGCTGGTTTCAAACTCCTGACCTCAGGGAATCCGCCTTCCTCGGCCTCCCAAAGTGCTGGGATTACAGGTGTGAGCCACCGCGCCCAGCCGGCATTCCATATTTTGCAGGGGATTAGTGCAGCAAAGGGATCAAGAAGGGGTGTAACGGCACAGCGTGTTCTGGGTACAATAAGGACTTAGGCATTGCCCAGAACAGGAGGCGAAGGAGATAGAAGGAGAGGCAGGAGAGATAGGTAAGGCCAGAGATCGGAGAAGAGAGGCAGGAGTTCACTCTGAAAAGGGATTTGAACTTGACAGTTGGGGCAATAGAAACAGTGACTTCTTGCATGAGACATGAGACTGGACCTTTGAAAATTGTTCTCTGCCCTCGTCATAAAGTAAAGAAGAAGAGCAGGAAGACCAGTGAGGGTGATGGTGATCTGGACTGAAGTGGCAGCCGCCACAGAGAATATCGGATGAATATGAGAGAGTTTTGGAGGTCAAAGCACCAACGTTGAAAACTGACTGGATAAACGGGGAGAGCGGCGCAGGACAGGAGGAATCGCGCTTGACTTCTACCATAGGCGTGACTGGGCGAGTAATTCACTGAAATAAGGAAGTTAGGAGCAGGAGCAGGTTTGGACATGCTGATCACTAGAGCTGCCACATCCAGGCGGTAACGAACACCTGGATTTGCAGCTCCAGAGAAGGGCCTGGGTTACATGTCCCTGAAGCCTTAGGGTGACCGAAAGGCGAGAGAGAGTGGGTTGAGATTCCAAGTGCAATCCACTACGGCTCCTCGCTCGCCCTCCAGGTGGCACCACAGCCCTGCGCTTCCGAAGCCCGTTTTCTGAGCCAGACACTCCACGCTCTGGGTATCTCGGTTCTCTCTCCCCACGCGCCGACTCTAGGTCGCGCACTTCCTGCCTGGCAGAATTTGGCCGAGGATCCAAACCCGGAGCAGCCTCCAGAGAGCGTGTCGTCCACGCGGCCAGCATATGGTCAGAGACCTCGGAGGCTCAGAGACCTTAGGGCTGGTGGTGTGGTCGGTGTGACCACTTGTCCCTCGGACCGGCTCCAGGAACCAACCTGGGGAATGTGTGTAGGCGAAGGACGGGATAGGCAGCGCCCGGAGCAGGGAGGCACTGCCAAGCAGGCCGGCCACCAGACCCGCTCTGGGAACGGAATTTCCTGGCCCCCAGGGCCACACTCGCGTGGGAAGCATGTCGCGGACCCTTTAAGGCTCCATCTCCCTGTCTCTCCGCCCCCGCCTGGGACAGGCCGGGACGCCCGGGACCTGACATTTGGAGGCTCCCAACGTGGGAGCTAAAAATAGCCGCCCCGGGTTACTTTGGGGCATTGCTCCTCTCCCAACCCGCGAGCCGGCTCGCGAGCCGTCTTAGGCCTCTGGAGTTTCCCCGGGGAAAGTATACCTGGCCTCTCCTCTCCTCTCCGACCCCACAGTCCGGACCCGCAGAGTTTAAGATGCTTCTGCAGCCCGGGAGCTTAGCGGGTGGGCGGAGTCCTAACACGTGGGTGGGCGGGGCCTTTTGTTTCAGGGACTCTTCTCAAAACTTCTCAGTCGGAGGTTGGCGGGAACCCGAGAGGCGTGACTCTCCAGCCACAAGGAGGGGCGTGGCCTCACTGGCCGGCCCCATTAACTCCAGCCAAACTTTAAATCCCAGGCGGAGGGGGCGTGGCCTTCTGGGGTGTGCGGGCTCCTGGCCAATGGGTGCTGTGAAGGGCGTGGCCCGCGGGGGCAGAAGCGAGGTGGCGGGGGCTCCTAGCGTCTTTTCCCCCAGCCTGGCTCCGCCAGATCTGCGGGAGCCCCACTGCTCTCTGGCACCTTGGCTTGTGGCTGTAGGTCCCATCGGGCCCGCCCTCGCTCGTCACTCCGGGACCCCCACGGCCCCCGCAGCTTCTGCGCGCCAGGCCGGGGCCAGAGACTCCCGGATCTGTTCTTTCATCTTCGCCGCCCCTGCGCGTCCAGCTCTTCTAAGACGAGATGCCGTCGGGCTTCCAACAGATAGGCTCCGAAGTAGGATTCATCATGAGGGGCGGGGCGGGGGGCACGGGTAGCGATTTTCTTGGGCTGGGGGTCGCGGTTGGGGTCAGCTGGGGGTGGTTCATGCGCAGGCGCAGGGGGTGAAGGTGGGGGGCTGGCTATTTATACCCGGCCTGGACAACCCGTGACTGTGAGATTCCAATCCTACCAAGAGGCAGAATGGGTCTGGAGGGCCTTTCGGGGCACAGGCAGCAAGTGGATTCTGCGAGCCAGGGTTCACCCTTTGCCTAATAGGCGGCGCGGCGCTCCGGAATCGGGGACACTCTGCCCTCGTTCCGACTCGGGAAAGCAGATCCAGGCGGGTCTTGCCCTCGGGAGCTGTCCGTCCGTCTCCGCTCGCGGGCAGTGTTTCGAGGACTGGAGGCTCTCCGTGGGCCCCCACCCCCACCCTGGCCGTCCTCCAAGACGCTGAACTTTCCCTTGGCCCCATCGTTGGTGGAGGGGCAGAGGGGACTGTCAACCCCCCCTCCCCCAGCTCAGGTTTCCGCTTGGAGACAGTCTGTGCCGCCAGCAAGCGGCCACCACTGCCACCGCCCCTCACACCACCTTCCTGCCCTCCTCCCCTGGGCATAGCTCTCCGAGGCAGAACTCCTGGACGGCCCTCCCTGCACGGAGTTTACAGGGGGAGGGCAGGCTGCGACACAGATAGAGAAGGCCACCCCTAGATGACCGGGATGTCCTTTCTAGAGCGGAGACCACTTCTTGGTCCTGTTGGGGGCCTCCTGGAGCTGGCTGACAGAACCCCCAGAGGGGAGGGAAGAGGACAGCGGCGGATGATACTAATGCAAATAATGCACTTGTCAATTTATGAAACCAGCACTGTCAGGGATACTGTTAACATGTGATGTTGATTTTCACAACACTCTCACAGATAGGTAGGCAAGGCAGGAAACATCACCCACATCTCACAGAGGACACTCAGGTTCGGGGCGGGGAAGTGACTTGGCCAAGGTCACACAAATCTGAGCTCTTAAGGCCAAGCCTGTCCCAAGGTCACAGAAGAATTTTGAGACAAGTTCTCAAACATTTCCCTGCCTTATAGACTCAAACATCCAGTTTCTCTTTTATACCCAGGATGAAGTTGAGCTCCTGTTTACATTGAGATCTTTGTGCAATTCCTAATATGGCCCAGTTTCCCTCATCCAACATGCTGGATGGAGCCCAGTATCTTCAGGCTCCAGCTGGGCCCGGGCCCCTAGCGAAGGGAAAAAAATCATGGTTCCATGTGACATGCTGTGTCTTTGTGTCTGCCTGTCCAGGATGGGGAACCCCCTCAGCAGCGAGTGACTGGGACCCTAGTCCTTGCTGTGTTCTCTGCTGTGCTTGGCTCCCTGCAGTTTGGCTACAACATTGGGGTCATCAATGCCCCTCAGAAGGTGAGGGCCTGCAGCTGGCAGGGTGGGGGTACCCAAACAAGGAGGACAGGTGTCTCAGGGGTGGTGGAAAGGTGAGGGTCTGCAGTAAATCTGTCCTCTGCTGTCTCCCAGGTGATTGAACAGAGCTACAATGAGACGTGGCTGGGGAGGCAGGGGCCTGAGGGACCCAGCTCCATCCCGCCAGGCACCCTCACCACCCTCTGGGCCCTCTCTGTGGCCATCTTTTCCGTGGGCGGCATGATTTCCTCCTTCCTCATTGGTATCATCTCTCAGTGGCTTGGAAGGTTCGGAGCTGGAGGGCAGGGGTGGGGGAAACAGGAAGGGAGCCACCACTGGGTGCCCTCACCCTCACAGCCTCACTCTGCCTGCCTGCCAGGAAAAGGGCCATGCTGGTCAACAACGTCCTGGCCGTGCTGGGTGGCAGCCTCATGGGCCTGGCCCGCGCTGCTGCCTCCTATGAAATGCTCATCCTTGGACGGTTCCTCATTGGTGCCTACTCAGGTACTCACGGGCACCACAGCCCTGCCTAGCGCCCTGCTGTCTTTCACCATACCTGGGCTTTCATATGGGAGTGGACACCTGCCCTCAGCCCTCTGTTATTCCCTCGCCTAGGGCTGACATCAGGGCTGGTGCCCATGTATGTAGGGGAGATTGCCCCCACTCACCTGCGGGGTGCCCTGGGGACGCTCAACCAACTGGCCATCGTCACTGGCATTCTGATTGCCCAGGTAACGGGGACGGGCCTCATGGGTGCCTGGGCAGTGGTTGGGGTGGGGCTGTGGAGAATACAGTGTGCTTCTGAGGTAAAGCAGGAGGGCTGAGTGACCTGCCTTCTTTCCCAACCTTCTCCCACAGGTGCTGGGGTTGGAGTCCCTGCTGGGCACTGCCAGCCTGTGGCCACTGCTCTTGGGCCTCACAGTGCTACCTGCCCTCCTGCAGCTGGTCCTGCTGCCCTTCTGTCCCGAGAGCCCCCGCTACCTCTATATTATCCGGAATCTCGAGGGACCTGCCAGAAAGAGTAAGCTCTCCCACTGCAGCCTGACCCAGGCCCATGCCGCCGCTTTGTCTTGCTAGCACCTGGCTTCCTCTCAGGTCTCTTCAGGCCTGACCTTCCCTCCTCCAGGTCTGAAGCGCCTGACAGGCTGGGCTGATGTTTCTGGAGTGCTGGCTGAGCTGAAGGATGAGAAGCGGAAGCTGGAGCGTGAGCGGCCATTGTCCCTGCTCCAGCTCCTGGGCAGTCATACCCACCGGCAGCCCCTGATCATTGCGGTCGTGCTGCAGCTGAGCCAGCAGCTCTCTGGCATCAATGCTGTATGTGTGGAGCAGCCTCCAGGCAGGGCACAGCCCAGGGAGGGGAGACAGGAGTCGGGAGCAAACCCCCTCCACCAACACTCAGCCTGTTGTGGCTGGAGTAGAGGAAGGGACATCCCTGCCATCACTTCTTCTTCTCCCCCATCTCTAGGTTTTCTATTATTCGACCAGCATCTTCGAGACAGCAGGGGTAGGCCAGCCTGCCTATGCCACCATAGGAGCGGGCGTGGTCAACACAGTCTTCACCTTGGTCTCGGTAACTGCTCACCTCTGGAATGGCCCGAGTCACTGGCTCCACATCCCTGGGTGTCCCGGAGGTCCTGCTCTTGGTTGCCCTCACCCACGCAGCCCCTCCTACTTCCCGTGCCTGAAAGGCTCCGGTCAAGCTCTGACTCTCCCCACAGGTGTTGTTGGTGGAGCGGGCAGGGCGCCGGACGCTCCATCTTCTGGGCCTGGCGGGCATGTGTGGCTGTGCCATCCTGATGACTGTGGCTCTGCTCCTGCTGGTAAGGCCTGGAGGCTAGGAAGGGCTAGCAGCCCAGCCCACGGGAATGGTCCTGAGAGTCTCTGTGACCAGCCAGGTCCCCTTCTTAACACACACACTTGCAATCCTGGCGCCAGCTCTGGACCAGGACTGTGGGTGACTGGCTCCAGAATCTACTGGGACTCTGGTCTGCTCCTGAGGGATTTAGGCTGCACTTGGAGGCAGCTGTGGCACAACTCTGGCAGCCAGGAGGGAGAGCGTCAGGCCTCAGGAACAATCATTCCTAAAGATCCAGCTTTAGAGCCCAGGGAGAGCTGACAGTCATAAGAACTGAGAGGCCATAACATTTCCTCTGCCTTGAACACACTTGGGACAGCCAGCAGAACGCCAGTGCTCAGAAAGGCTCAAGGGCCTACTCTAACCCGGGACGACAGGCCTCCCACAAGCTGCTGGGGAGGGGGTTAGATTTCACCTCTCTGGGTTGAGGGCAAGGGAAGATCCAGAAAGCCCTCAAGTGGATTCTCCACCCTCCCTCTCTGGCTCCTAGGAGCGAGTTCCAGCCATGAGCTACGTCTCCATTGTGGCCATCTTTGGCTTTGTGGCATTTTTTGAGATTGGTCCTGGCCCCATTCCTTGGTTCATCGTGGCCGAGCTCTTCAGCCAGGGACCCCGCCCGGCAGCCATGGCTGTCGCTGGTTTCTCCAACTGGACAAGCAACTTCATCATTGGCATGGGTTTCCAGTATGTTGCGGTAGGTCCTCCCACCCCAGCCTCCCACACTGTAGACCAGAGGTGGGCATCACACAGCTAGCTCCCCTGCTTCCCAGTCAGGGACTCCTCCAGCCACAGACCATGGGTCTTTGGGTCACTTTGGTGGACCACCTGCTCCACAGAATAAAGCAAGGAAGGGAGCTGACCTAGACTGGATAGCAACTGAGGTGTCCGAAACGCACCAGTGACATAACTTACCTTAGTCCAAGAATAAAATGATATGCTTTGCATGAATGCTACAAACAGCTGGGACTCTCCTGAGTGCAGTAACTGAGGATGGTGAAGGGGGCAAAAACTAAAAGAGTGTTTGGGGTTCAGAGAATCCTCTTTTTCGTGTAAATTCTTTTTTTTTTTTTTTTTTTTTTTTTTTG
>NC_045449.1:7070083-7081206 GCF_002776525.5 Piliocolobus tephrosceles
GAGTCTCGCTCTGTCACCCAGGCTGGAGTGCAGTGGCCGGATCTCAGCTCACTGCAAGCTCCGCCTCCCGGGTTTACGCCATTCTCCTGCCTCAGCCTCCCGAGTAGCTGGGACTACAGGCGCCCGCCACCTCGCCCGGCTAGTTTTTTGTATTTTTAGTAGAGACGGGGTTTCACCGTGTTAGCCAGGATGGTCTCGATCTCCTGACCTCGTGATCCGCCCGTCTCGGCCTCCCTAAGTGCTGGGATTACAGGCTTGAGCCACCGCGCCCGGCCTTTCGTGTAAATTCTTATTCCTGATCATTTTCCTTGTCCCTGGAGGAGGCAGCTGCTGTCTGTCGTCTCCCCAGCTCCCTATGAAGGCCTTTAGCTCCTGGTTGCCTGAAACCACCCCTTCCCTCCCCACCTCACTCTGTCAACACCTCTTTCTCCACCCGTCCCAGGAGGCTATGGGGCCCTACGTCTTCCTTCTATTTGCGGTCCTCCTGCTGGGCTTCTTCATCTTCACCTTCTTAAGAGTACCTGAAACTCGAGGCCGGACGTTTGACCAGATCTCAGCTGCCTTCCACCGGACACCCTCTCTTTTAGAGCAGGAGGTGAAACCCAGCACAGAACTTGAGTACTTAGGGCCAGATGAGAACGACTGAGGGGCCAGGCAGGGGTGGGAGAGCCAGCTCTCTCCACCCACCCCAGAGGCCCCTTCCTTTCCTCTGCAGCACTTCAACCCTCTCCTCCCTATTACTTCCAGGTGGAAAAGAAGCCCTGCAGCCTGGGAGAATTGGGAAGCTGGGGAAAGGGTGGTCTGAGCACCCCCTCATTCCCCTCGTGTGACTCTTTTGGATTACTTATGTGTTGTGGTTAGGCCGTGGCCATCAGGGTGGGCCACTCTCCCCCCCTCTTCTTTCCCCCTTCCCCTTGCCTCCCCACCCCCCAGACTCAGCTCCAGAATACCTTCTTCCCTGCTAGAGAAGGGGGATTGGAGGGAGGACAGGTCTAGACTTTCTCAGTGGGACAAACCAGAGCAGAGAGCAGGACAGGAGACAAGAAATCCAGTTTCCCACCACCTTGGACTCCTCCCAGAATCTGGGACTTTCACTGAATTCTTACCACACAGACTCTGGGCGAAGGGGGTTCTCTCTTGACCCCTCCAGGGGAAAGGACTGGCCTCCCTCACTGCAGGCTCAGCCTTCCAGGGTAAGAGGGAACAGGAAAGTCCGTGCCCATGTGTGGCAAGACGGGACAGCAGGCTCCTGCATCTAGGCTCGGGGCTCTATCCCGATTGTTCCCCAAGGCTGCCAAGAAGGAGCCCTAGCTTTCTTTCTCTCCCTTCTGCTTTTGACCAACTAAGGCAAAAAGGGGATTTGAAAGGCCGCCTGGAAACACTGGGCTGGGAGGAGCCTTTGGATATTTTTATATACGTTTGAAAAGGGGGTTGAGAGAAGAAACCAAAGGTCGGTTGTACTAAATGTATATATATATAGATACTTCTATAAAGTGACTGCTGAAGACAAGCATCCTGTCGTAGAGGCACTTGAGGACGGGCTGAGACAGGGACCATAACTCTTCACCCCTCTTCCTCCCTCTGTCCTGCCTCAGCTCAAGGCCTCAGAATCTTCTGGATGCCATTGCTCATGCCCCTACTCACATTTCTACTCATTGCTTTATTAATAGTAAATGCTCAATAAATTGTAGCTGCCAGTGCCGGGCACTGCTCTTGGCATCTGCAGAATGCTCACTCTGCGAGGAGGTGGCAGCCCATGTCACAGGGGCAGTGAATCCCCCTGATGAGGGCACTCTTCACTAGGGGCACAGCTGGAGACACGGGAGCAAGGATGCCAGGCCCTGCCCACGGCCCCACATCCCCTCCTCCCCAACTTCAACAGTGAGTTACTAGCGATTCTCCAAAACAGAAGAGACAGAGACCAAGACCACAGGAAAGCCTGTTTTTGTTTTTACTGGAGGCTCAGGTGGCAAATGACAGGTCATAAAATGGCTTCAGAGGTAGGGGGCCGGGGGGAAAACAAAAATAAACTTGGGGGGGTGAGGCGGGAAGAAAAATAACCAGGAGGCGGTAAGAGCTGGCTGGTTCCTTCTCAGCCTGAGTTACAGGAGGGAGTTGGTGTCTCTGAACAGTAAGGATGGCTCCCTTCCTTCAACCCTTGATAAAGGGAGGGAAGAAAAAAGAAAAAGAAAAAGGCTGTTGCTTTGGCCCTCCTGAGTCTCAAGGAAAAGGTGAAACGCTGGTGTTTTGATGCCATGAATTATGGGAATGGGGGAGCAGGGTACTGGGTAGGGTACAGGTCAGTTGGAAAAACTGGCAGATACCTGAGAGAGAAAAGGAAATGGACAGATTGTCAACAATAGCGACTTACTGCCACCCAGTCCTCCGCCTTCCTGGCCACCTGCCCAACTGCACCAGCCACTCACCAGATGGCAGCTCTGGGTGTCCTTTGAGTTGGAATCACTCCAGGATGGTGGTGCTGGGGTCCCCACTGTTGACAGGGGCTGAGGTCTAAAGAACAGCGGTGGCCAATTGAGACTTTTTATTTTGTTTGTTTGTTTTTTTTTGAGACAGAGTCTCACTCCAGGTTGGATGGAGTACAGTGGCGTGATCTTGGCTCACTGCAACCTCCCCCTCCCGGTTCAAGCGATTCTCCTGCCTTAGCCTCCCAAGTTCCTGGGATTACAGGCACGCGCTACCATGCCGGGCTGATTTTTGTATCTTTAGTAGAGCCGGGGTTTCTCCATGTTGGTCAGGCTGGTTTCAAACTTCCAACCTCAAGTGATCGCCTGCCTCTGCCTCCCAAAGTGCTGGGATTACAGGCGTGAGCCATCGCGCCAGGCTGAGACTTGTTCTTCAGAGCCCCGAATTTCAACCTTCTTTCATTTTTTCCCTTCCCATTAGTACCCTCAGTCACACCCCTCAGTTCACATCCACAAGCTGGTGCGATGGCTCCAGGAAGCACTGAGGCGGGTGGAGGGGGTGGGGGCATGACATGGGCTTGATTGCCTCTGCTGGGGCTTCCTGGTGGGAGGGGACACCTGCCAGGGGTGGACCCAGCAGGCTGCGTGGAAGAGGGTAGTGGCAGGGCCAGGGCAGGCGAGGGAAGGAACCAAGGGATGGAGCAGGAAAGAAAAAGAAAAAAGGAGGGGGTGGGGTGGAGCTGGTCTCAGCCTTTTCTTTCATCCCACATCTGAAGTCCTCACCTCAGGGGCTGCGGGCTGCCGGGGGCCAGGGGCCTGCTGCCGTCTCCGCTGGAAGTAGGGGCGGTTTCGTGGGCGCTGGGGCTCAGGCCGGGAACCATCAGTGGGACCTTGGCTGGGCTTGGTCTCACCGTCCCCACCTTCTGTGGTAGGCTGCTGGGGTGGCCTAGGGCGGAAAGGCCTAGGGAAAGGAGCAGGGCTCTGAGGGGACCAGGGAACACCCCAGGCAGACCACTCCCCTCCCCAGGGCTCACCCAGCTGCCCCACCCCACCTCCAGGAGCCAGGCTTCCAGCCCATGAGCACCGCCTCCCCGCAAGGCACCTCTCAGCAGGAGCCCAGGCTCTGCCTAGAGCTTCGCCCTTCCATCCTCCTGCCCCTTTCCCCAAGGAGCCAACACTGGAAGGGGAAGACCAAGCCCTAGCAGGGGAGTCTTACCTTCGGTACCTGGGCCGGAATCTGGGCGGGGGGACCCGCTCATCTCCCTGCTGTTGGTGCCCCTCCAATGGGGCTGTCTCTTTGGGTTCTACCCCGTCAGTGCTCTGGGAACATGCAAAGGCCCCGGTGAGCTGTGGGGACAGCAGCTGCTCCGGAGTCAGGTTATCCACAGCTCTGCCCAACCCTCACTTCCTCCTCCTTTGGCGACCCATGATCTCTGTCCTAATTGCCACTCTCCTCCTGAACTTGGGGGAGTGGCTCCCATATTCCAGCTTCCCCTCACCTCTATAGGCTGCTGCTGGTTGGGGGGCCGGGGGCCTCGCACAAACCGCCGTCGGTAGAAGAAGGGTGGGGGGCGCCGTCGTCTGGGCCGCTGCCCAGAGTCTTCAGCCCGCTCCCCTTCGCTGCCAGGTCCTGTCCCCCCGGAGGGGATGTCTGCCACCATGGGTGGTGGGACAACTGAGGGAGGCCGGGGGATGAATCGGCGGAACCTACGTCGGTTGGGGGCATAACGGCTGCCCTTCACGGGCACCCCCCCGGGCCCAGTGACATTAGCAGCTTCTGCGCCCTGGGAAGGTGGTGAGGGAACAGTCAGAATCCGCTCCAACAGCCAATGTGCATTTCCCAACTTGCTTCCCCTTGTTCCAGGGGAAGACCCCTCTCCAGCTTTCCTTTAGCTCCTCTAACTTCTTTCTACCCTCCCTGGAGTGGCAGTGGAGTGCATTTGCACCCATCTGGGAAGGAGCAACGTGTCCTTTTGAAATAATTGCTACTGCACCCTCCTGAGTATACGACTGGGTGGAGAAAGGCCTGGCAGCCAGCATCCACCTTGTTACTACAGAGGCGGACTTGGAAAGTCTAGAACAGGGCCCCACGTGGAGAACGGACGTCGAAGTGCTTGGTGAACTAGAGAAGAAACCCAGACACTGCTAACTGGTAACAGGGACATATTTAGGACATCCCTTAGCCTCAGCGTTTAGGAAGAGGACATCACGGTGAGAGAACACAGTCCCATTCCTGCAGAACGGGTCAGAGCTGGCCCCAGGAGAGTCTTAGCCTGCAATAACCTCCAGGCCACCCTCCCATACGCCTAGTCAACTCTATACCCCATAGCAGTCCCCAAACCTTCTCTCCTTCCACGACATCAAATTCCACAGTCTCCCCATCTCCAACGCTGCGCAGAAACTTCCTGGGGTTGTTTCTTTTAATAGCTGTCTGATTGGGGAAAAGGCCATGTGAAAAGTGAGACAGCAAGATAGGAGTCTCTGCCACCCCTGCTGGGGCCACCACCCAATTTCATTCAACATTTGACTTGGGGTCTAGAGCTGGAGGGTGGAGCAAGGAGGTGGTCAAAGTTTAGCAGGGGAAAAGTCCTGAACTCAGGGCCTCAGCAATGACTGTGCAGTTACCATCCCCAGGACACACTCTTCCCCCCCCCCCCGCCCCCGCTTTACCCCTCGGGATTTCAAAAAGGGAGGCAAGAAATATGAACTCCAAAGCAAAAGGCAGGGACAGTCTTCAGTTGCAAAGTGGGTAAAATGCACTGTGCTTCTTACCTCAGTCCCAATGAGAGCTCTTTCCACCAAGCAGTGGTTCTCAAGCTGTAGCGTGCATCAGAATCACCTGGAGAGCTCGTTAAACCGATTGCGGAGCCCCAGCCCCACCTCTGATTCACCAGGTCTGGGCTGGGGCCTGAGAATTTGGATGTCAGGTGATGCTGCTGCCGCTGGTGCAGAGGCCACGCTTTGAGAACCACTGCACCCAAGTACCTTCTCCCTCTGAAAATTGCCTCAGTGCTTCCTGGAGTGTTAACAGGTCCCAGGAGGTAGTAAGCGTGCCATGCCCAGGGGCGACATGCTCAATTCTGACAGGCGTTTAGTAACCCAACACAAGTGCGGCTAATGGTGGTTGACACAGGCACCCGAGGCAGATCGGGGGGAGCTATTCCCTGGCAGACGGGCCGTTGTGAAGAAGAGCCGGAGAAACATGGTGGAGCGCACTGCTAAGGATTACGGCAAAGGCCTTCAAAGACGGCCGGTTCTTCCCCTCAGAAAGCCAACCTAGCTCTTACCTGGTGAACAAAGACATCTTCCTTGGTGTCATTCCTGCAGAACAGGATGGGTCGTTAAGGAGGGGACTTTAACAAAGCCCTCAGTTCCTCACTGAGGGCCCCCAGCTGCCCAGTCTAAGCTCAGCAGGCCCATCCTCTCTAGCATTCCACGGTTAGGGGGAGACAGGGCCCGGGGAGTGGGAGGGAGAGCCAGCAGGACCCCCAGAAGCTGGTGTAAAGAGAGGTATACTTAAAACCTCAGTGCCAAACCTGGACTTCACAAGGAAAGGGCAGGCTGGGGAGGCAAAGGGACCTTGAGGGACCGGAGACAGCTCTGCCCCTGCCTGGGCTCCACCTTCCACCCCAGGCTAGCCTTACAACCTGCCAGCGCTGGGTGCAACTGTCCCTGGCCAACACCCCTCCCCCAACCCCCATCAGGCTTGGAAAATTCCAGTCTTCTTCCTTCTATAGTCAAGGAGGCAGAAAGTGCAGAGGGGGCCAGAGGTGCAGAACAAGTTTGAGAAGGGAACAAGGTGTCAGGAACTTGCTCCAAACAGCCACCAAACTTTATTCTCATCCTCAGCCTGGAGGTGAATCCCAGGGTCAGGCCCACTCTCAACATGCGTGGGTCCAAGGGTGAGAGACAAGAAAACATTCACCCATTCTCTATCACAAGAACCCCAGTGGGTGGGGGGAAGGGAGAAAGGAAAAGTTCTCCTGGAGGCGCTCCGACCCCCACCCAGTCTGCCATTTCCAGAATTAGACAGAGACCGTTCCCCAGAACAAACGTTTTAGCTTTAAAGCACATGGATCTGCACAAAGGTCAGCGTGCTAAGAGTGAGGGCCAGGCCGGGCAGGATGCCTGGGCTGGGGAAGGGCCCACTGGGGGAGACCCGGCTCTGCTCAGAATCCACCTCCACAGCCTCTCCCAGTGCTGAGGGGTGGGGCTGCCTACTGAAGGAAAGCAGCAGCCTCTGGCTCCTTCCTCCTGCCCCCCACTGTCAGCCTCAGTCCCAACAGGTGGGGGGCTCGAATGAGCCAGAGCTCTTTAAGGGAGTTGAGTTGTGAGTGCTGCCGTAACAGGAAAGTGAGGATTCCAGCCGGGGGCCCTGAGGCACACAGAACCCTATAATACGTTCTGCCCCAAAGGCATGTCAGAGTAAAAGTAATGAAGCAATTCCAGAAGGTGAGATGAGAAGCTGGCAGGGTCAGAGCCAGGTTTGCCAAGTTCCTGAATCATTAATCCTCCGCTGCCCTTGAAGATGTGGAGGAGCCTTCCTCTTGTCACTAAGCACACATTTGTGCTGCGGTTAAAGGCTTTTAACCAGCATCAGCTGGACATTGCAACCACGTGCCTCCGCAGGGGTCGAGATGAGGTTGGGCGGGTGTCCAGTCCCACAGGCCAGTTCGGAAGGCACCCATTCCACCCCCGCCCTGGGCTCCTTGGATACCTGTTGATGAATCCGTAACCATTCCGGACGTTGAACCATTTGACAGTGCCCAGGACTCGGATTGCTGCCAGGCAGAGATGCAGTGGGGACAGTGAGACGGGGGGAAGAGATGGAGTTGAACTCAGTTTTGAGACACTCCAAAAAAAAAAAAAAAAATCTAGCCTACTGCCTTATAACCTATTAAGCTTGCCTTCAAGCCAATCAGGTTTCACTAGTAGCTTCAAGGTATTCTTACCCTATTCCATCAAATGAAATCACCCACACAGGGGATTCAGGCTTTCAAAGAGCCTTCCAACTCTAAGGCATGTTCCCCACATCCTACAAATCCAGACCCTTCACCTAGAACTGGGTACTCACCTGGTCTGCAAAGTGCCGCCCCCAGGTCATAACTGAGGGTTTTTCTAGCCCTCCCAATGCAAGGGTCCCCAGTGCACCTGCTTGCCGGACTCAGAGGTTTGCCTAGTTCTAACTCAGTCAACTAGGCACTGTGTCCCGCCCGGGGGCGTGGCTGGACCCTGGGGCTTTATTCTCCACCCCAAGACCTTAGCTGAACCTGCCGGCCCGCCCTCCCGCCCAGGAAGGCACGGCAGGATTTCCCACCAGGGGAATCCACTTTGTTGGGTGCGCAGCTCCCAGCCCAGTTAGCGCTCTGGGCCTCCGGGCCAGGCCACCTTTGGTTTTCCGGATCCTGCCGGGCTCCACACTGCCCCTCCCCCAGCCCGCCGACCCCTCAGAGCCTCCCTGTGCGCGCCCCCCCCCTCACCCAGCACCGGCTTGTCCGCCTGACTCCGGGCCGGGGGGGCAGGGGTTCCCGAGGACGCCGTCGCCGGGTTGCCAGGGGTGCGGGGGCCCGGCGCCAAGGGGGTCCCAGCAGTGGGGCCCGAGGCGGCTCCGCCCCCGCCGCCCGCCCCGCCGCCTGCTTTCTGCGGCTCCCCTGCGGGCACCGGTACCACCACTGCTACCACCCCTGCCGCCGTCGCGGGCACCGTCGCCGCGGGGACCGCTGTAGCCACCGCTGCCGCCTCCACCTCGCTCATCCCGCCGGGTCCAGTACCGGCCCCCGCCGCCACCGCCTCCTCCGCCGCCGCCGCCGCCACCGCCCCGGCCCCTCCCCCCGGCTCGCGGACCCGCCGCCCTGCTCGGTCCTCGCGCCCCGAGCCTCGCCCGCACGCCGGCAGCGGGCCCAGAACCGAGGCCAATCGCAGCCCGCTGCCGCCGCTCGCGTAGACCCCGCCTCCCGACCACGGGCCAATCCCAGCCCAGCAGCCCCCCAGCCCGCACGCCGACCCCGCCTCCCAGACTTCGCACCGCGGCCCCGGTCCCCGCCGGCTGCCCAGTAAGTACACCTGGGCCCCGCCCCCTGGCCGCCACGTGACCACCCCCGGCCCAACGCATTGGCCGGCGGCCCCTTTCCCCTCCCCCCTCCGCCCCTTTCCACCGGCCGCGGGAAATCAAACGGGCCGGTCGCGCCCCAACTGCCACCTGGCCTCTGCGCGAAGGGCGGGGCCGTGGCCGCGGCGCCAAGGTTGCCCGTGACGACCTGAGCGAGGGGCGGGAGTCTGCATCCTCGGTTCTGGCAGTGAGTAGCACTGCTCGCCTCCACCCTCGAGACCGACCTTGCCCATATGCTGCCAGGTGCAGACGCCTTCCGGCCACCACTGCCCTTGGCACCCTCTCCTCACAGGACGGCCCTGCACACCCTGGGGCTGTGGGGTCCGCCGCGGGATAGGCTAGAAAGCGCAGCAGAATGGATTTCCCGGCTCACACTTGCTCCCATAAGCCAGGACCGCCCCCCCCCCACTCTTTTCTTTTGAGACAGGGTCTCGCTCTGTCGCCCAGACTAGAGTGCAGTGGCGCGATCTCGGCTCTCTACAACCTCCGCCTCCCGGATTCAAGCGATTCCCTGCCTTGAGCCACCTCAAGGTGGCTCCTGGCCTGCCTCTACCTATGTTTGTATTGGAAACAAAGTTTACAAGTAGTGCAATATACAACTCTTCTTCGCTGAGTTGGGTGTGTTTGTTTGTTTGTTTGTTTGTTTTGACACAAGGTCTCCCTCTGTCGCCCAGACTGAAGCTCAGTGTGTGATCTGGGCTCACTGCAGCCTCCGCCTCCCGGATTCAAGCGATTCTCCCTCCTCAGCCTCCTGAGTACCTGGAATGACAGGCGTGCGCCACCACAGCCCGGCTAATTTTTGCATTTTTAGTAGAGATGGGGTTTCACCATATTGGTCAAGCTGGTCTCGAACTCCTGACCGGTGACCCACCCGCCTCAGCCTCCCAAAGTGTTGGGATGACAGGCGTGAGTCACTGCGCCCAGCCTTCCTGAGTTTTGATCAATGTGTCCACCTATGTGGCCCAGGCCGACTGCTGCAGCTCTGATGTCTACCGCCCTAGACTGGCTTTGGGGTCTCTCACATCTGCCTGCCGGGGGCTGTGGTCTCCGGTCAGACGTCAAGCTCCAGCGGACTCGAGGCCTTTTGCACATGCAGTTTCCTCTGCTGAGAACGCGCCTTCGTGTCCCAGGGTGGCTCTCTTCAAGTAGCAGCTTACATACGACTCTTCGCGATCGCAGCATTCCTTCTTTTTCTGATGGCATTTTTGAAAATATGACACGATCCTGACCATTTGCTTATTTTATTTCCCTGCACACAGTGGGCTGTAAACTCCACAGCAGTAAGAGCCTTGTAGTTAAGCCGGACGCCTGCAGCAGTGCCTGGTACAACGTACACGTTCAATATTTATCGAATACATGAACGGCCCCCATTCCACAGATGAGAGGACTGAGGGGCAGTGAGACGCTTGTACCAGGTTTCTCGGGAGCCTGGGAAGATTAAGAAAATGGGCCGGGCGCGGTGGCTCACGCCTGAAATCCCAGGAAAACGAGGCTCCAGCAGTATCTCCTCCCTAGGGCCGCCTCCCCCATCAGGGAGGACGCGGGTGCACATTGTATTTTTAGCCAGGGCAGCGCGCCCCGGGGCAGCACACGTGCCCCCAGGCGCTGCTGGGCCGGCCCCAAGTGCGCTTCCCAAGGGCTGGCGTCCTCCGCGTCCCCTTCGCGGCCAGCGGCCCGCAGCGGCCACAGTCTCCTCTCCCGGTCCCGGCGCGCCCTCTGCCGGCCGCTCCCGGAGGCTGCCGGATTCCGCTTCCTCGCTCACCCTCCACTTGCTTTGTCGCCTGCTGCACCCCTCCCGCCCTTTCAGAGTTGAAGATTTTGTTTTCGGGGCATCGGGCTCAGTGGACAGAAAAAGAGACAAGACGAGAAAACAATTAAGTCGCAAGAGAGGCCGTGAAGCATACAAGAATGACCACTGCCCTTAGACTGTTAAGGACCGACTTACCCGTGCCTAGCTCCGAGCTCAAGGAATTGGAGAAGCCTAAGACCAAGGCTGGAGAAGGCAGGCAAGAAACCTCAGTGTGACCGCTGCAGCGAAAGAATCACATGGAAGGCACAGATGAAGCTCAGGAACCGGCCAGTTAGCTACAGGCTGGAGGGTGAGAAGAGAGGACATAGGAAGGGAAGCTGAACCCTTTTTGGAGTAAGATTAAGAAAATGGACCGGGCGCGGTGGTTCACGCCTGTAATCCCAGCACACTGGAATGAGGAGGCTGGTGTGTCACCTGTGGTCAGGACTTCGAAACAGGCCTGGCCAACATGGTGAAATCCCCATCTCTACTAAAAAAGCAAAAACTGGCCAGGCGCGGTGGCTCACGCCTGTAATCCCAGCACTTTGGGAGGCCGAGGCAAGTGGATCACAAGGTCAGGAGTTCGAGACCAGTCTGGCTAATATGGTGAAACCCCGTCTCTACTGAAAAATACAAAAAATTGGCCAGGTGCGGTGGCTCACGCCTGTAATCCCAGCACTTTGGGAGGCCGAGACGGGCAGATCACGAGGTCAGGAGATCGAGACCAGCCTGACTAACACGGTGAAACCCCATCTCTACTAAAAAAAAAAAAAAAAAAATTAGCCTGGTGTTGTGGCGGGTG
>NC_045449.1:7086206-7089696 GCF_002776525.5 Piliocolobus tephrosceles
AAAAAAAAAAAAAAGGCCAGGGGCAGTGGCTCACGCCTGTAATCCCAGCACTTTCAGAGGCTGAGGTGGGTGAATCACGAGGTCAGGAGGTCGAGACCATCCTGGCTAACATGGTGAATCCCCGTGTCTACTAAAAATACAAAAAATTAGCCAGGCGTAGTGGCGGGCGCCTGGAGTCCCAGCTACTCGGGAGGCTGAGGCAGGAGAATAGCGTGAACCTGGGAGGCGGAGCTTGCAGTGAGCCAAGATTGCACCACTGCACTCCAGCCTGGGCGACAAGGTGAGACTCCGTCTGAGAAAAAAAAAAGAAAGAAAGAAAAAGAAAAGAAAAGAAAATGTGAGGATGTGAGGAGACCAGAGGTGGGAGCGTTACAGGGAAATGTACTCCTGGCTGTAACAACAGCTACACTGGCAACAGCTCAACAGCTGTGCTCTCCATCCCCATGAAGGAGAATTCGCAGATACCACGGAGAGATGCCGCTCATTGTATTTTTTCGCTGGGGGTTTTGGCAGTGGGCGCCTGTAGTCCCAGCTACTTGGGAGGTTTTTTTGAGATGGCGTCTTGCCCTGTTGCCCAGGCTGGAATGCAATGGCACGATCTCATCTCACTGCAAGCTCCAACTCCCGGGTTCATGCCATTCTCCTGCCTCAACCTCAACCTCCCAAGTAGCTGGGACTACAGGCGCCCACTGCCACCACGCCCAGCGAATTTTTTGTATTTTTAGTAGAGACAGGGTTTCACCGTGCTAGACAGGATGGTCTCGATCTCCTGACGTTGTGATCTGCCTGCCTCGGCCTCCCAAAGTGCTGGGATTACAGGTGTGAGCCACCGCACCTGGCCTTTTTCTTTTTTGAGACAGGATCTCACTCTGTCACCCAGGCTGGAGTGCAGTGGCACCATCTCAGCTCATTACAGCCTCCAACTTGAAGGCTGTATCTCGACCTCCCATCTCGACCTCCCCCCTATAGTTAACTGGCCCACTCCTGAGCTGGAACTACAGGCATGTGCCACCACGCCCAGATAATTTTTTTGGACTTTTTATAGAGAGGGGATTTCACCCTGGGTGAACTCCTGGGCTCAAGCCATTGCCCACCTTGGCCTTCCAAAGTGCTGGGATTACAGGTGAGAGCCCCCAAGCCTGGCCATAATTTTCTGGTTATTTAAATATTTTTAAGTACTATAGATAACAAGGACTCCAGGCATTCTAGTGAAAAGGCTTCCTTCTTTTTCTGTCACTGCCTTTCCATTAGTTGCTGCTCACCTGAAGTGTTCTCTACCTGTCTGTTTTATTCATTACTTAAAAACAAAAACAGGCTGGGTGCAGTGGTTCATATTTTTAATCCCAGCACTTTGGGAGGCCAAGGCAGGAGAATTGCTTGAGCTCACGAGTTCAAGACCAGCCTGGGCAACATAATGAGACCCCGTCTCTATAAAAAATACAAAAATTGGCCGAGCGCGGTGGCTCAAGCCTGTAATCCCAGCACTTTGGGAGGCCGAGACGGGCGGATCACGAGGTCAGGAGATCGAGACCATCCTGGCTAATACGGTGAAACCCCGTCTCTACTAAAAAATACAAAAAACTAGCCGGGCGAGGTGGCGGGCGCCTGTAGTCCCAGCTACTTGGGAGGCTGAGGCAGAGAATGGCGTAAGCCCGGGGGGCGGAGCTTGCAGTGAGCTGAGATCCGGCCACTGCACACTCCAGCCTGGGCGACAGAGCGAGACTCTGTCTCAAAAAAAAAAAAAAAAGAAAAAATTAACCGAAGTTGGTGACATGCACCTGTAGCCCCAGCTACCTGGGAGGCTGAGGTGGGAGGATTGCTTGAGCCTAGGAGGTCAGGGCTGCAGTGAGTGGTGACTATGCCCCTGCAGTTTAGCTGAGTGACAGAGTGAGACCCTGTCTCAAAAAGTAAAATAAAACAAAATGTAAAACAGGCTGGGCATGGTGGCTCACAGCTGTAATCCCAGCACTTTGGGAGGCCAAGGCGGGAGGATCACTTGAGGTCAGGAGTTCAAAACCAGCCTGACCAACATGGTGAAATCCCGTCTCTAATAAAAATACACAAATGTAGCTGGGCATGGTGGCACATGCCTGTAATCCCAGCTACTCCGGAGGCTGAGGCAGGAGAATTGCTTGAACCCGGGGGGCAGAGGTTGCAGTGAGCCAAGATCGTGCCATTGCATTCCAGCCTGGGTAATGAGATCGAAATTGCGTCTCAAAAAAACAAAACAAGACAAACTCCTGCTTTCTCGACTATTGCCCTATGTACATCTCCATTATTTGAACACCAAATTTCCTGAAACCAGTCTTTACTGTGTTTACTTCAACTTTCTTTCACACCCCACCAACCCAACCCTGGTTTCTGCCCCATCACTGCACTGCGACAGCTTCAGCAATGCTCCACTGTCCCTTCTCAGTTGAGACATGCAGTGCATGGCTTTGGTTCCCTTTGGACACCGTCAAATGAAGTATTCCTGCCACAGCTTCCACAACCCAACCTTCCCTGTCACCTCACACCTCTCCTGTTATGCTTGTTCTCCTTCTCCAACCCCAATGTTTCCTAGGCCGTGTTTTCCTGTCATCTCCTTCTTTTTTTTTTTTTTTTTTGAGATGGAGTCTCACTCTGTCACCCAGGCTGGAGTGCAGTAGCACGATCTCAGCCCACTGCAACCTCTGCCTCCCGGGTTCAAGTGAATTTCCTGCCTCAGCCTCCTGAGTAGAGTAGCTGGGATTTGCAGGCACGTCCAACTAGTTTTTGTACTTTTAGTAGAGATGGAGTTTCACCATGATGGCCAGGGTGGTCTTGAACTCCTGACCTCAAGTGATCACTGACCTTGGCCTCCCAAAGTGCCAGGATTACCGACGTGAGCCACTGCACCCGGACAGCCCTTCTTTAGGATGTTCTATCCATTTCCCTGGCTTCAGTTACCACTTTCTGATGGTTCTCAAACTTGTGTCTCCACTCCTGAGTCCGTCCCACCTTCTACCAGACCCCCACATCAGGTAGTCTCTAGCCAACAGCTCCTAAGGCTTCTAAAACTTGATGAGTCCAAGTCTAAGCTCCTCTTTTTCCTCCCTGCGTTCTCCCACCTCACTGAGTTTAGGTCATCACCACTTATCCACAGTCATTTTGCGTAGAACAGTCTTCCTGGAGGCCCAGGTTTAGCACAATAAAGGTGAAGATTTGTGTGGTCAAATTGAGATAATATTTGAACGATTGAAAAAATGGTGTCAGCTGAGCGTGGTGGCTCATGCCTATAATCCCAAGACTTTTGGAGGCCCAGGTGGGAGGAATGCGTGAGCCCAGGAGTTTGAGATTAGCCTGGGCAACATAGCAAGACCCTGTCTCTACAAAAACTTAAAAAAAAAAAAGCTGGACATGGTGGTGCACTCTAGCTACTCAGGAGGCTGAGTTAGGAGGATCACTTGAGCCTGGGAAGTCCAAGCTCTGGTGGGCCCTGTTCACACCACTGCACCGTAGCTCTGGTGGG
>NC_045449.1:7089706-7095722 GCF_002776525.5 Piliocolobus tephrosceles
ACACCACTGCACCGTAGCTCTGGTGGGCCCTGTTCACACCACTGCACTGTAGTCTGGGCAACAGAGTGAGACCCTGTCTCAAAAGAAAAGAAAAGATGATGTCACCTCTATCCCCTGGTGCCATCTACTCCCAGAAACTTTTCACTCCAACTTTTTTGTTGCAGCCCAATCAGAGTTTACCTCTTCTCTCTCCTAATAACTGCTCTCTTATTTCCCAGCAGCTACAGGGTTTCACACCCACAGTGTCCATCTTATCCTCTCCCACTGATTGATTGATTGATTGAGACAGAGTTTTGCTCTTGTTGCCCAGGCTGCAGTACAGTGGCACATCTTGGCTCACTGCAACCTCTGCCTCCTGGGTTCAAGCGATTCTCTTGCCTCAGCCTCGCAAGGAGCTGGAATTACAGGCGTGAGCCACTGCGCCCGGCCACACATTTATTCTTTATCTGCTCTTTCCACTGTCCTCTCTTTGCAGGCTCAGCTAGCACTCTGTCAAAGCCTTTACATTTTCTCTAGCCTCTACCTCCTTGTCTTATCTGCTGTATCTTTTTGTGTGCATTTTCAATTTCTCTAAATAACATCTTGCTATAGATTTCATTCTGATCTTACTTGCAATTGGTACCGTGTTGTTAAAATCCACCCATGCTCTATGATGATCAAAGCCGTTGCTGCACCATGCTCTGCAGTATGAGTTGTGCCACATTTTACCTGCTCACATTTCCACTGAGGAGCACCCATGGCACCTCCAATTCTCAAACACAACAAATAATAATATGGCAGTGAACTTTTTTTTTTTTTTCCCCAGACATGGTCTTGCTCTGTCATCCCAGCTGGGGTGCAGTGGCATGACCACAGGTCACTCCAGTCTTGACCTCCTGTACTCAAGTGATCCTCCCACCTCAGCCTCCTGACCTCAAGTGATCCGACTACAGGTGCGTGCCACCACGCCTGACTAATTTTTAATTTTTTGTTTGAAATGGAGTCTCGCTCTGTTGTCCACATTGGAGTGAAGTGGCATGATCTTGGCTCACTGCAAGCTCCCCCTCCCAGGTTCAAGCAATTCTCATGCCTTAGCCTCCTGAGTAGCTAGGATTGTGGGTGCATGCCACCACGCCTGGCTAATTTTTGTATTTTTAGTAGAGACAGGGTTTCACCATGTTGGCCAGGCTGGTCTCAAACTCCTGATCTCAAGCAATCCACCTGTCTCGGCTTCCAAAGTGCTGGGATTACAGGCATGAGCCACTGCACCTGGCTAACTTTTTAAATTTTTTTTTTTTTTGGAGACGGAGTCTCACTCTGTCACCCAGGCTGGAGTGCAGTGGTGCTGTCTCAGCTCACTGCAAGCTCTGCCTCCCAGGTTCATGCCATTCTCCTGCCTCCGCCTCCTGAGTAGCTGGGACTACAGGTGTCCACCACCATGCCCGGCTAATTTTTTGTATTTTTAGTAGAGACGGGGTTTCACCGTGTTAGCCAGGATGGTCTCGATCTCCTGACCTTATGATCCGTCCGCCTTGCCTTCCCAAAGTGCTGGGATTACAGGTGTGAGCCACAGTGGCCAGCCTAATTTTTTAATTTTTTATTTGCAGAGACAAGGTCTTGCTATGTTGCCCAGGCTGGGCTCAAGTGATCCTCCTATCTCAACCTCCCAAGCAACTGGGATTACAGGCACATGCCACTGTGCCCAGCTATTACTTGATATTTTCTTGTTTATCATTTGTAAGCTTGGAATCTTATCTGTCTTGTTCACTGCTATATTATCAGCTCCTGAAACAGTACCTGGCACCTAGTAAGTGACCAGTGAATATATGGCTGAATGAATGAAGGCAGAAAGGTTTGTCTAAAATGCATTTCTTTTTCTAGCATTACTTCCTCACATTAAATATTTACATTCCCTATGATCAGGCAATTCATCCTCTAGGCACGTGACCTGAAGAGAGTCTTTTACAGAAGACATACATGAGGCCGGGTGCAGTGGCTCATGCCTGTAATCCCTGCACTTTGGGAGGCCAAGGTGGGTGGATCACCTGAGGTCAGGCGTTCAAGACCAGCATGGCCAACATGGTGAAACCCCATCTCTACTAAAAATATAAAAAAATTAGCGGGACGTGGTGGCAGGTACCTGTAATCCCGGCTACTGGGGAGGCTGAGGCAGGAGAATCGCTTGAACTTGGAAGGCGGAGGTTGCGTGGAGCCGAGATCATCCCACTACACTCCAATCTGGGCAATGGAACGAGACTCTGTCTCAAAAAAAAAGAAGATCTCCATGAGAATGAAGCTGGGAAGTTAGAGGCGACCTGGGCATCCGTCTCTGAGAGTGTGAGGGTGAAATGTGGGTATATACTGTGGAGCGTCATGCAGCAATCAGAAGTACATGACAACATGGATGGATTTTTTTTTTTTTTTTTTCTTAAGACAGAGTCTTGCTCTTGTCGCCCAGGCTGGAGTGCAATGACGTGATCTTGGCTCACTGCAACCTCCACCTTCTGGGTTCAAGTGATTCTCCTGCCTCAGCCTCCTGAGTAGCTGGGATTACAGGCACCCACCACCACGCCTGGCTAATTGTTTTGTGTGTTTTTAGTAGAGATGGGGTTTCACCGTGTTGGCTAGGCTGGTCTTGAACTCCTGACCTCGTGATCCACCCGCCTTGGCCTCCCAAAGTGCTGGGATGACAGGCGTGAGCCAGTGCGCCCAGCTGCCAGGATGCATTTTAAAAACACATTGTTTAGAGAAAAGGGGTGAGAAATAAGACATATACAACAGGTGGGGGGTGGTGGCTCCCCAGCACTTCGAGAGGCTGAGGTGGGTGATTGTTTGCAGCCAGGAGTTTCAGACCAGCCTGGGCCACATAGGGAAACTCCGTCTCCACAAATAATTAAAAAAATTAGCCAGGCATGGTGGCACACACCTGTAGTCCCAGCTACTTGGGAGGGGCTGAGGTGGGAAGATTGCTTGGGCCTGGGAGGTAAAGGCTACAGTGAGCTATGATCCTGCCACTGCACTCCAGCCTGGGTGACACAGCGAGACCCTGTCTCAATAAAAAGTAAAAATATATATATGTGTGTGTGTGTGTGTGTGTGTGTATATATAATGTATATATAATGACATGACACATAATGACATGACACACATAAAAAGAATCATTCCAGCCAGGCGCGGTGGCTCAAGCCTGTAATCCCAGCACTTTGGGAGGCCGAGACGGGCGGATCACGAGGTCAGGAGATCGAGACCATCCTGGCTAACACGGTGAAACCCCGTCTCTACTAAAAAATACAAAAAACTAGCCGGGCGAGGTGGCGGGCGCCTGTAGTCCCAGCTACTCGGGAGGCTGAGGCAGGAGAATGGCGGGAACCCGGGAGGCGGAGTTTGCAGTGAGCTGAGATCCGGCCACTGCACTCCAGCCTGGGTGACAGAGCGAGACTCCGTCTCAAAAAAAAAAAAAAAAAAAGAATCATTCCCACAAACAACAAACCATATCTCTCAGAGTATATCAAAACCAAAACGTGTGCAACATTGTAATTGCTTGTGGAGGAGCAGGGAAGTAAATGGGGTTGGGGGTGTTATAAAAGAAAAGAAATCAAGCCAATGGAGGAATGAATGAAATGTTCTATCCTGCTTAAAACTCTCCAGTGACTTCCCATTGAAAACTCATAGGTAAAGCTCAAGCCCTTTAGCTTAATTCTAAAGGCCGAAGATCTAATCCACTGCCACCCTGCCCACCCAGGTCTCAAGCACGGCCTCCTGACCAGTCTTCCTGACATTGCTACAAGTGGCTATTTCAGTTTAACTAAAATAAAACTTAAGATTCAGTTCCTAAGTCTCATCAGCCACATTTTGCAAGCTCAATAGCCATATGAGGCTCATGGATACTGTATTAGCACAGATAGAGAACATTTCCACCCTCAAAGAAAGGCCTAGCAGACAGCACTGCTGTTCAACCAACTCTATTTTTTATTTTTATTTTTTTGAGACAGGGTCTCATTCTGTCGCCCAGGCTGGAGTGCAGTGGCACAATCACGGCTCACTGCAGCCCTGACCTTCCCAGGCTCACATGATCCTCTCGCCTCAGCCTCTGGAGTAGCTGGGACTACAGGTTCACATCACTACCCCCGGTTAATTTTTGTAGTTTTCGTAGAGACAGATTTCACCATGTTGCCCAGGCTGGTGTCTAGCTCCCGGGCTCAGGTGATGCCCCCACCCTTGGCTTCCCAAAGTGTTAGGATTAGAGGCATGAGCCATCATGCCTGGCTTCAACCATCTCTGTAAATCTCAGTACTCAGGATAGTAAATCTTCTGTTCTAAAAGTTTCAGAGATAGTTTCCTATTTGAATTCATTTCACTGAGATTTCTTGAGTGCTTTCCTCTGACCATCTGGCCTGGGAGACAAGTGCACCAGTAACTATCATGATAATCTCAGCGCTGGTTAGCAATTCTGTGGGTCACCTTCTAAAAATATTTCACATAGTTTATAATAAAATATACATATTCCTTTATTTCTTCAACAAATATTTATTGAGCACCTAGTGTGTGCGAGGTGCTAAAACATGCTAAGTTACAGTAGTGAATTAGACATATAAGATCCCTGTGGCAGGCTGGGAGCACTGACTCACACCTGTAATCCCAGCATTTTGGGAGGCCGAGGCGGGTGGATCATCTGAGGTCAGGAGTTTGAGACCAGCCTAACCAACATGGTGAAACCCTGTCACTACTAAAAATACAAAAATTAGCTGGGCTTGGTGGTGTGCACCTGTAAATCCCAGCTACTCAGGAGGCTGAGGCAGGAGAATCATTTGAACCTGGGAGGCGGAGGTTGCAAGTGAGCCGAGATTGCACCACTGCATTCCAGCCTGGGTAACAGAGCAAAAGTCCTGTTGCCAGGCTGGTCTTGAATTTATGGCCTGGGCCGGGCGCGGTGGCTCAAGCCTGTAATCCCAGCACTTTGGGAGGCCGAGACGGGCGGATCACGAGGTCAGGAGATCGAGACCATCCTGGCTAACACGGTGAAACCCCGTCTCTACTAACAATACAAAAAAACTAGCCGGGCGAGGTGGCGGCGCCTGTAGTCCCAGCTACTCGGGAGGCTGAGGCAGGAGAATGGCGGGAACTCGGGAGGCGGAGCTTGCAGTGAGCTGAGATCGGGCCACTGCACTCCAGCCTGGGCCACAGAGCGAGACTCCGTCTCAAAAAAAAAAAGAATTTATGGCCTGAAGCAATCCTCCTGCCTCAGCCTCTAGAGTAGCTGAGATTATAGGCATGCGCAACTATGCCTGGCAGTTTTCAAGAATATCTGAATTCTAATCATGGTGAGTGGGTGTAACCACAGGGAAGTAGGAAATAAATGTGTATGTCATTGAGACAAGCTAGAACCCAAATGATTATATTTGAATCTTTTCTTTTTTCCTTCTCTCTCTCTTTCTTTCTTTTCTTTTGATGGAGTTTCGCTCTTGTTGCCCAGGTTGGAGTGCAATGGCTTGATCTCGGCTTACCGCAACTTCCTCCTACCAGGTTGATTCTCCTGTCTCAGCCTCCCAAGTAGTTGGGATTACAGGCATCTGCTACTACGCCCGGCTAATTTTGTATTTCTAGTAGAGATGGGGTTTTTCCATGTTGGCCAGGCTGGTTTCAAACTCCTGACCTCAGGTGATCCGCCTGCCTTAGCCTCCCAAAGTGCTGGGATTACAGGTGTGAGCCACAGCACCAGGCCATTTCTTTCTTTCTTTCTTTTCTTTACTTTTCTTTTTTTTGTGAGACAGAGTTTCTCTCTTGTTACCCAGTCTGGAGTGCAATGGCACAATCTCAGCTTACTGCAACCTCCACCTCCTTGGTTCAAGCAATTCTCCTGCCTCAGCCTCCTGAGTAGCTGGGATTACAGGCATGTGCCACCGTGCCTGGCTAATTTTTGTACTTTTAGTAGAGACGGGGTTTTGCCACGTTGACCAGGCTGGTCTCAAACTCCTGACCTCAGGTGATCTGCCCACCTCAACCTCCCAAAGTACTAGGATTATAGGGGTGAGCCACC